>NC_054385.1:92112752-92267752 GCF_017654675.1 Xenopus laevis
TGCATGATTGATTTAGCATACAATCTGCAACTGTTTTCCCTCTAATACAAAGATATAATGGTTGCGAGAGGAAACCACCGTAGTAATCTTTGACTGCAATGTGTTTATTAGGTTGGTGGATACACAACATATTTTAGGCCCTTTGTCAAGATTATATTTACCTGCAGGAAATGCATTAGAGAATGCATTACTGCACCTGTATTCAGGAATCCTAATAAACACTAACTTCTACTAGGAATGCTCCACATGGGAATCCATTACCAAAGAAAATGCAGAGCAGTATATTCTCCCATTCATTTCTCAGCTGTCCACCACTAATAAAACATGCACGTTTTGTGTGTATTGTGGCAGCGTGTGCCTAATATAACAGCAACATACTGACTGTATGGCTTGTGCCACAAGATCAGCAGGCAGTTCTAACTGAAACAATCATTGTATAGTATAAATGCTTTTAAACCCGGGTGTCTTATAAACTTCAACTGAACTAAGGCAAAAAAAAAGTGCTGCATTAGTTAGACAATGTTTCTAACAGAATTATACTGATCATATGAAAGATAGGCCGGGACTGGCAATCTGTGGGTTCTGGCAAATGCCAGATGGCCTGATGTAAGTTCCCATAGACAGTTACTATTTAATGGGCTGGTGGGGGGCTGTTTGGGCCTCTGTGTACTTGGAATGCCAGGGCCTATTTTGATTCCCAGTCCGGACCTGATCACGTGGTTTCCCTAGGAGCAGAAAAGAACCGTTTAAAGAAGAACTAACTAAAACCTAAAAATGAATATGGCTAGAAATACCATATATCATACATTGAAATTACTGCACCAGCTGAAAGGTTCAGCAGCAGTAATGATAAAGTTGTGCACAGGAAATCCCCATTTTTGATTTTGTTAGCCGTGGCAGAAACATGCTCAGTATGCTCAACTGATTGGTGGGCTGGGGGAATATACTTTATGTGTTGTATCAGACCCCCTTTTGTTTAAACCTATGATTAAGTCCAGAAAGCAGTCCAGAGTATGTGTTGTGAACTACTGGGGGCATTTGTGAGTCACGAATCTTTACTGCTAAAGGGTTGTGGTTGCCCTGGGCTGGTACAAAAGCTCAGAACATAATGTACAAAATTTCTATCCTACTCCTTAAGTTAAGCTTTAGTTCTCCTTAATGGTCAGTCCACACGAGCAGATTTGAGGAGATTTAGTTACCTGGCAACTAATCACCTCTTCTTCTGGGTGACAATCTCCCCAAACTGCCTTTGCGTGTCTTCCCGTCCGCTATAATGAAAAGTCGACTGCGCTAAAGCACACGCGCCGCTTTGTTTTCTGAAGTCACCCGAAGTTGCCTCACGTGGAAACTTCGGGCGACTTTGGAAAACGAAGCACCACGTGTGCTTTAGCTCAGGCGACTTTTCATTATAGCTGATGGGAAGACATCCGAAGGCAGTTCGGGGAGATTGTCACCCAGAAGAAGAGGTGACCAAACCCCCCCGAATCTGCTCGTATGGACAGACCCTAAAGGATCAACAACTCAAGACACTGCTGTAGACTCTGCTTGGTGGCAGTTAAAACTATTTTGTATTAAAGTTAAATTGTAACCATTAAGATAAATCTCCCTGTTATACCTCCATAATGGCAATCTTCATTTAAAAATCAGAGAACTTTAAGTTTGTAGATAACCACATTTAATGGGATAGAAACAATATTGCAGCATTGTGCAGATTATTTTTTGTTTGTCTTAAAAGTATCTCAACTAAAGGTGGCTATACACAGAGATCCGCTCGTTTGGCGACGGGCAATATCGGGCTGATGCGATCGTGGGCCCTATCCCAACGAATAGTAACGGGCGGTCGGATCGCGGGACCGCTTCAACGAACAGATGCGGCAGTGATCCGACGGGATTTTTAGTCCCATCGATCCAGGGAAGCCCGTCAGGGGGGGCCCCATACATGAGCCAATAAGCTGCCGACTCGGTATGTCGGCAGCTTTTATTGGCCCGTGTATGACCACCTTAATTATGATACCCCAGGGTTAATTAAAAAGTATGCACCGGCACTGACGTTTTAATCCAAACAATGACAATTTGTGGTTATATAACAGACTTGTGCCGCAGTGAATCACACTGTCTGATGAACCCAGACAAGGCTTTAAGCTGCCAGACGACTTCACAGCGCACCTGGGCTTGGATGCAGTTTTATGTTGTGCTAACAGCTATCTGAAAGGATATATAAAAAAGATTTGGAAAGGGATGGGGGGGTGTAAACCTTCAAAGCTCTGGTGTAGTGTACTAGCAGGGCTAAATAAGGATAATGGAAAGATAAGAAGCAGGAAACAATGACTCAGGTTGTAAATCCCAGTGGAAGGTTAATCTATATGTGTGCGTGCAGGAGACAAGAGCTTACACCTGCACACATATGGAGAACAGAATAAACATAGCATGGCAAAGAAAGTACAGATTTTTATGTTCTGTGTTAAAATGTTCTGCAGTTAACGATGGGAAACAGGCACTTATATATACACACACATCATTATTTGAGACAGAAGGATGCCAGTCACCAGCAAGCTTGTTATCACCAACTACCCTGCAATTCTTATTTGGCAAAGTGTTCCAAGGAGAGGACTGTAAAGGACTGCATTTGTCAGCTGTAAAACATGAGCAAGTACTTGGGAGTTGGTGTACTCTAGGCTGCTTCTCAGATAGCGGATACACAATAAAAGCATTCAACCAACTATGCTAGGCCTGAAAAAGCAGATTAAGTAAAGGGTGTTCGTTAGAGACAATACCAACCTGAAGAAGGTCACTGAGATCAAGTAACATATCTGAGCAGAAAGTCAAGGAGAGGCACATTAAAATCAGAAGTTAAGAACTACATGCATATTGGTAATTATAAAAACAAAACAATATCCATAATGTAGTTTCAGTCATTTACTACTTCTTAATTAGAGGGGTGAAGAAATCTCCAACCCACAAAGTTTTGAAAACGTTTTGAAAATTTTCAATCACTTGGCAGATCAGATTTTTTCTTTGTTTTTTTATTAAATAACAGAATATGTTAAAAGCATAGAGCAGGCTCAGCTACTATAAACTGCTCCCTGCAGTAGTCAGTCCAACTGCACTAGACAGATCAGCACTCTTTGCTGGTGGGTTGCTATAGGCTACTGCACTAAACCAAACATGCATCTATATTAGTAAATTGCTATGTACACAAAGAATATAGCTCTATTAGAGAGCAATTGTGCAGACTACAGACACCACAAGGCTAGCTCATTTGTATCCAGCTTCCACTGATTGCAAAGTGAACGTTTTTTTTAACTTTGGGTTAAATTGCTGGGAAACTTCCTGCTCCCCGGCTCTCAGCATTCCACACACACCATGTGGCTCTGCAGCCTGGAGTCCAGCAACATTTTCCATCTACACAGGGATTAAGAATTAGCAAGTCTGAAGGTATACAGCTAGATCCTGTGATTTTCAGTGTATTTTTTTTTTTTTTTATTGAAACATACTCAAATGTTGGAAATACATGACATGACATGCATGGGGCACAATTGTGGATTGCATTTAAGGCTGGCACTGATAATTTAAAGTCTGCACTAGGCATAATAAAAAACATTATTACAGAATAGCAAATATATAAGACTTTGTACTTCACAGCTCTTACTGTAAAAAGAACAAAAAAAAATTTAGGCGGAACCTTTAATCTAATCGGAATGGGTGACCTCGTATCAGCTAAAAATTATATGATCCCCTTATATATTTATACATAGTTATCATATCACACCTTAAGTGCCTCTTCCCCAGTCTGAACAACCCAATTTGGCCAGTCTTTCCTCATAGCTAAGATTTTCCATATCTTTTACCAGCTTAGGCACCTATCTGTACCCTCTCTAATACAATAATGTCCTGTTCGAGCTCTGGAGACCAAAACTGTACGGCATATTCTAGATGGGGCCTTACAAGTGCTCTATGCAGTGGAAGAATGACCCCCAACTCCCTTGACTCTATGCCCCTTTTAATACAGCTCAAGACCTTATTTGCCCTTGATGCTGTTGACTGGCATTGCTTGCAATAGCCAAGTTTATCATCTACAAGGACTCCATGGTCCTTTTCCATAATGGATTTGCCTAGTGCAGTCCCATTAAGGGTATAAGTGGCTTGGATATTTTTACATCCCAGGTGCATGACTTTACATTTAGCAACATAGAATCTAATTTGCCACTTAGCTGCCCAGATTGCCAGTTTGTCAAGATCGTGTTGCAAGGATGCCACATCCTGGATGGAATTAATTGGGCTGGATAGTTTTGCGTAATCTTCAATCTGCTGATACATTACTTACAATTTTCTCCCCTAAGTCATTAATGAACAAGTTAAATAAAACTGGGCCCAATACCAAGCCCTCAGGGACCCCACTAAGAACCTTACTCCAAGTAGAGAATGTACCATTAACAACCACCCTCTGTACCGATCCTGTAGTCCGTTTCCTATCCATGTGCGAACGGCTTCATTAAGCCCAACAGACCTTAGATTAGAAAGCAGTTGTTTGTGGAAACTGGATGCAGCCATACTAAGTAAGATTAGCAGCAATATTCTGACATCTCTAAACCAGCATGCTGATTTTGCAATACATGATTTAGGAAAACATATTAACCACCCAATGATCCTCCTATTTACAGCTATAATATTTGTGGTCACATAACACAAGCAGCGAATGTGATGTAGAGTTCTCGTTATAACCAGATGTGCTTTATGCTGACTGATTCAGTTATACCACTTGACACATTCAATTAAATAATAATGTTGTCTTGCAAGAAGGCAAAGACTCCAGTATAAGACTGAGACAAGTGAAAACCTCCCTGGAGAAGATACATGAAAAAAGTAGAGCAAGAAATGTCAAGAGAAGAATGAAAGAAGATAGCAGCAAATGAGAAAGCTGAATACATAAGAAATTTAAACAAATAACAAGAAAGAACGAATCAAAAGGGAGGGGGAAAGGAAGACTGGTACATCATAAAATGGAAACTAACAATAAGCAATAAAATAAAATCATGATAGGGACAACATCACAATGAGCAGTAGGAGGAAGCAATAACAGCTGGGGAAAAGCGGATGAAGGAGAAAGGAAACAGGAGGGATAAGGAATATGACCATAAAAAAGATGGTTTACATTGAAAAATAAACAGGGCACAAGGTGTTGGCAAAAGAGAAAGGGACAAAAGCAAATGAAAACCAAAAAAAAAAAATTGGAAAAAAAAAAGAAAGTAGTCCAAACTGCCATATGCACTGTTATGTTGCAACCCTATGGACTGACTGGAGACACTCCCAAGTACATTTTGTTTTTTTGTACAAAATGGTACAACCCAGTAAAAGTTTAAGGAAAGGAAATTTAGCAAGACTGATGCACCAAGGCCTGCAAGCTTTGTCTTATAGCTCTGTTTAAAGGAACAGTTCAGTATAAAACCAAAAATTGGGTTAATAATTTGAAAAATAAAAAAATGTTTCTGATATAGTTAGTTAGCCAAAAATGTAATGTATAAAGGCTGGAGTGACTGGATTTCTAACAGAGCAGAAAACTACTTCCTGCTTTACACATCCAGCCTTTACAGATTACATTTTTGGTTAACTAACTATATTAGATTTTTTTTTAATTTTGCACGCGCTATTTAGCCAGTTTTTATTTTCATACTGAACAATTCCTTTAAGAAGAGGAGGGAATTTTTGCCTTTATTCTGTAATAGTCGGTTTGGGGGGGG
This sequence comes from Xenopus laevis, assembly GCF_017654675.1. Lineage (NCBI taxonomy): Eukaryota > Metazoa > Chordata > Amphibia > Anura > Pipidae > Xenopus > Xenopus laevis. The sequence continues at coordinate 92,118,491 of NC_054385.1, forward strand.
GGGGTGGGCGAGCAAAAGCCCAAGCTCTAGCAACATGTATGGGGTTTGGCTTTAGCCAGCAGAGATGTCAAGAGGTTGTAATATATTGGCTGTCCAACAAGCAGCTCTTTAATTAAAAACATTTCATATTTCAAACTAAAGGTGCTGGACACTTCCAGCCTGTAAAATGAATGAAACACAGCCAAGTGTGGGGATGAATGAGAAAAGTGCCTGATTCACAGAGATAACACTGAGCAGTGCTGCAGCTGCGTCCCCTTGCAATTAACTACATGGGCAAATAAAGGCAAACAAGTGCAATAGCCTGGCCCATTCAACAATTCCCTCCCATATTTGAATACAATAAAAGCAGAGTGACTCAGAGCAATAATGAGATCATCCCCACATAACCATGGGAAGCGGCTCGTAATGGGATGTAGAACAAGCAGAGAAAGTGTTCCGTGGGCCTGGGACATAAAGCATGCCAGCGGTTGTCCACTTAATAGGATTTAGCTCAATATCTTTCAGACAAATATGATGCACAAACAGCAAATAACATTTTAATCTGCAGCATTATTCTTTAATGGACAGCATGCTGAATATAATTACAGGTTAGACAATTAAGTGCTTTATCAGAAATCTGGAACAAAAAAAAAAAAAAAAAGAAGAGCCTAGATGTGCCAGATGGGAGGCGGAGGATGGTATTCTGCAAAGGAGGAACACAGCAGCATAGCACAATAACAATCAGATGTTTATCAGCCAGTTTTTCTATGTTAAGGGCAACTTAGGGAGCTAGCACACAGGCAGATTCGGGGAGATTTAGTCGCCTGGCGACTAATCGCCTCTTCTACGGGGCGACAATCTCACTGAACTGCCTTCCCCCTGCTATAATGAGAAAACGTCAGCGCCAATGTACTCGTGGCGCTTCGATTTCCTTAGTCGCCCGACGTTTTCTCATGAGGCAACTTCATATCTATATCTGTGCATTCAGCTGCTATCCAGTTTCCCCACATACAGCTGCCCCTTATACATAGTGCCATAATCATATGAAGCCAGTGCAAGAACAGTAAAGCTGGCCATACAAATGAAAAGCTGCTGATTTGGCGAGGATCGCCAAACTAGCGGATGTCTCCAAGATATGCCCACCTTGAGGTGGGCAATATTGGGCTGATCAGATTGTGGGCATAATGGACTATTGGATCAAGGACCACATCTGTTCGTATGCGACAGGATTTTTAAGCCCAGCCTATTGGCATCTGGCTGACTTTCAACCAGATGCCAGATCAGGGAAGCCAGTAAGAAGGGCCGCATACACTGGGCAATAAGCTGCCAATTTAAAAGGAGCCTTAACTAAGCCCATTATACCGACTGGTACATTATACAGTAAGGACAGCAACAAATACCAACCTAAGAAAATTATACAGAGAGCAATGGTCACTGTCAAAATGAGCAATGCATAGACCAGTGATCCCCAACCAGTAGCTCTCCAACCCCTTAGATGTTACTCCCAGTGGCCTCAAAGCAGGAGCTTATTTTTGAATTCCAGACTTGGAGACAAGTTTTGATTGTATAAAAACCAGGTGTACTGCCAAACAGAGCCTCAGTGTAGGTTGACAATCCTCATAGGGGCTACCAAATGGCCAATCACAGCACTTATTTGGCAAGAAAAATTTTCATTTTTGTGTTGCTCTCCAACTCTTTACTTCTGAATGTTGCTCAGGGGTTCAAAAGGTTGGGTATCCCTGGCATAGACAAACTAGTGCAAGAAATATAGCATACACAGCGACTCTGTGCAACCTCAGCATGGTATTCCAGAAGAACAAGGACAACTGGCAAACCCAGCACATTACATATTACGGACAGTGACTACATGGCTCATAAACATGTTTATAGGCTGTTGTGCACAATTTGTTTATACACATTTTATCAATTTTCCACATGCCTAGGAAAGGATAGGTGAAACACATACAGGTATGGGATTTGTTATCCGCAAAAACAGCTTATTGGGTTTATTTAATTTTTATATGATTTTCTAATAAACTTAAGTTATGAAGATCCAAATTACGGAATGATCAGTTATCCGGAAAACCCCAGGTCCCAAGCATTCTGGATAACAGGTCCCATACCTGCATGGAGAGCTCCTTGGACCGAATTGTCTGTTCACTGCAAAATCTTCTTTTATCTGCTTCATTGATAATGAAATAAAGGAATTGCCCACACCTGCCCATGAAATAGCCTTTGAGTCAATTGTCCAATTACTTCTGAGCCCCTGAAATGGATTGTCTTAAAGAAAGGCTTTAGGCTTTAGTTCCTCAGATTTTTATGCAATCTTTTTGTTCAACCCATTGAATTAAAGCTGAAAGTCTGCAGTTCAATTGCATCTGAGTTGTTTCATTTAAAAGTCATTGTGGTAATGTACAGAACCAAAATTAGAAAAAAGTTGTCTCTGTCCAAAGATTTATGGATCTGTCTAGTGAGATTTATTCACTGTCCAAGATATTCCTGGAACACACACTGTATACTGATATTTTACTATATCCGTACCTTTCTTGTGCTAAGAGGGGACCTAGCCAATAGTTGCAACGTCAAGGTTTGAAGTGAAAAAGTTTGGTGCTCATATGGAGCTAGAGGAATCCTAAAAATGTGCATGGCTCTGCTATGACAATATATTGCTCACTTTGTAATGGCAGTGAATCAGCAAAATTGGCTACAACTTAATACATTAAAGCACAACCTAGAAAATCACACATAAAGACTCATTATTTAGTTACCACAGCAAAATGTTATATTAGCTAAGAAGAAATGCCTGCGCTCCCAAGAGAGAAGCAGCATAACATGCCATGGGTCATGGAGTGGAGATGCAAACTATGCTGTATTAATTTTGCAATTGATTCATGGTATGTTGGGAGTCATAGCCATAACAACTGGGAGCAGAAGGACCTGAAGTCAAATAAAACAACAAGGTCTCACTCAGGTGAACACTTATTTTATGGAATGTGATGCCCCCTGCTTAATCTTAAGAGGATATTCAATGTTGATAGAAACAGATGTGATAACTGCCTAGGTTTGTAATAACAAATGTAGGGTGAAACAGTGTGTTTTCTACAGATAAAAGCATTACGTCCTGAGACAAAGGGGAAGCAATGATTGTGTGTAATAAGTTTCAGTTACTCTGCACTCATTTCTCATGGCATGGCTCCACCAAATCCATCAAGCAAGTTGTCCTTGTGTTGTGGATAGTTGCCAACCCAAAATCTAATGGTCATAATAGGAAATGCATTCTGAAAATGGATCCACAAAAAGGATTGTGTGTTTCAGTAATCAAAGGGAAAGCTTGTTTATTTGTACACAGGCATCTCTACCTTTCATCGTCTCTGAAGTAGCAGCAGTACTGTAAGGTAATAATTTACTGCTAGCCGAACCATTCGTATTTGCATTCTTCGCATGAGGCAACAATAGTTTTAGTGATCAAAAAGTTAGGAGATGCTGCTGCTGCTGCTTTAGTTAAACTATTCCTTTCTAAAGCTGGCCATTAATATATTAGGCTATATCGGACAAACGAACGTCCGTTCCAATCTTCCAACCTGCAACTAACCATTCAAATTAAAATAAAGTAGTAAAGAGAACAAATCACATGATGCTCGGGCCATTGACGGTCACTAGTATTTTTCGGACATAACTTTCATACGATTGCTGCCTGTTTCCCATTGATATCATCAGATAGGCAATACATGCAGAGATATCGTTAGCAGATCTACCGTAAATCTTTAACCTGTCCGAACGACTGAATGACCGATCAACATGGCACGAAAAATTTCTGGACACTCCACACATGGTCCAAAAATCATACAAATCTTTGTTTTGTACGATTGTATTTTTGTGTCTTTGGCCAGCTTAAGAGAAGAATGGCCAACCTGTGGTTTTCAAGTATAACTACTAGTATCTTATAAATAATCAAAGTTTGACTATCAATAATCGAAAAACAAGAATTTTACTGAGGAGCCACAGCTTAGGCAGTGCCAAGAGCAGAGGGAAACACAATGTTATGTTCTCTTTCTGTCTCTATTTCTGTGGTCTCATCTGCTGTTTTTTTGCAGATGTTCCAAGAGTTACCAAAGCATGCCCTACATGGTGACAAATGAAGTTCCAGGAAGAATGCCCTACACATCAACAAACAAGCAAATCTTTTCCGACTCACACACCAGTGATTTTACCTTAGGCTAATGGCACACGAGGGCTGATCTCAGCCAGCGAAAAATAGCAGTCCAAGAATTAGCCACTACTCTGGCATCTACTTAATTTTTTGTCTGCACCCAGAACCACTGCATCGGTCTGCAGCAGATTTTGGTGTTGAAGTGCAAACCCTCGCATTTTGCCACCAAAATTCATCTTGTGCCCGCAGATGGCCTGATGCAATTTTCTGGGTTCAGGCAAAGTAGGAAGCAGATGCCAGAGTAGGGGCCGATTGTCGGCATGCATTTTTCCACAGGTCCAGATCAACCCTCGTGTGCCATAAGCCTACACCAAATACCACTCACAACTGATTTACATTGTTTTTAAAAGTTCACACAAAAGATTTTCAACTGTTTTGAGCAGATATGCACATAGACAAGGGCTGGTAATCAGATGTTCCAGGGACTGCCTCTTTTTACAACTCTGTAGACCACTAACCATGGGTGGTAGCAAAATTTTGGCATGCTAAAGTTTATCTTTGGAATTCATTATCAGACATGAATGGCATATATGAGGCACCTGCTTGGTGTCAAAACACTACAGCAGAAATAAGTTTCTTTTGTTTCCTCACCGGGAAAAAAAAGGTGCAAACGAATGCAAACAGGGATAGATGAGGCTATTGATCACATGCAAATTGAAAGACAAAGTAAATAAGTCAACACATATACCTAGTTGCCCTTAATCTAGTCATCACCTCCTATTAAATCAAAGTGGTCGTGTTTGTGTGTCACAATGGGCGTAAATTGTTTTTTAGCATTTGTTTAAAAACAGGCAAACCCAAAAAGCATACGTTTTCTGACTTATTAACACCAATATTTATTAATAACGGCTAATTTATGACCTTATTAGTGGGCCCCTGTACTGTTAAGCTGGCCATACATAGTAACATAGTAAGTTAGGTTAAAAAAAAAAAAAAGACACATCCATCAAGTTTAATATTTAAACTCTCTTTTTAACCTGCCTGCTAGTTGATCCAGAGGAAGGCAAAAAAAAAAAAAAAAACCATTTGAAGCCTCTCCAATTTTCCTCAGAGGGGGAATTACTTCCTGACTCCAAAATGGTACTATGAGCTATCTTCCATAACCCTGTATTCCCTCACTTGCTAAAAAGCCATCTAATCCCTTCTTAAAGCTTTCTAATGTATCAGCCTGTAGGACTAATTTACATGTACAGGTCAAGATCCACACGTTTGGTGAAGTCAAAACCAATATGCCTCCCTTGACACTAGGCACCCAGTCGGAATGATGACCATATTAACGCGAAGATGCAGAGAATGTATGTTTTTTTGAAAAAAGGCCTTTTTGTTCATAGTAGGTTTCTGCACAGCTATAACAGCCGTTTCAGCTTATGCAGATTGAGGGGGGGGGGGGTATCCGACTTGGATGATATTTATTCATGAGTTATGGCATGTGGCTGCCATCCGTGTCAAGGTGGGCCTGTGCAAATGGCTCTTTTGCCCATTTATCAACACTGTTCTTAAATCTAAAGCAATATTTAGCACAGGATATGATGATGTACAGCAGTGATCCCCAACATGTTGCTCTCAGTGGCCTTAAAGGAGAACTAAACCCTAAAGTTAAAAAAAAATGGTTGAGGACTCCTGATGTATAGCAATGTAAATAAGAACAGCAAATCTATAAGGGTATAAATGAAAGGCCAAAAAAAAACACCAGGAGAGTAAATTGTTTACAATCAAGCTGCTAGAAATAGGGATTATAATGTGTAACAGCAGGCTTTGGATATGCATCAGCTACAAATAGCTAAGAACAGCTGGCTACACTCTGTGAGAACTGCAAAGATCGGCAAGCTGCTACCAACCAAACATCACTACTAATTTATTTATTATGAATGGCTTTAGTTTAACCCTTCGAGCAAAACTTCCACTTTCATTTTCTGCTACTGATGGACGTGATTGACTTGGACAGGAAGTTTTGTAAATTAGCTTGGGGTGGAGATATTTATCTCATTAATGCCTTAATAAGCTTAAACACTTTTTACTGGTGACTTGTTTTTGGTTAATGTTAAAAAGTTTGATGCCTAATAAAAATCTTAATATGTTCTGACAAACACCCACAGAAACACAGCAGTAATGATATGCCTCTTAGAATGGTTAGCCTGTATAAAAACAAGTTGATGAAAGCCAGTAGAAGCCAATTAAACATCATCAACCATACATGAAAAGAGGTAGGACCAGCCTTAACACATGGGATTCCTCCAGACATTCCAAATCCACAACAGTGATTTGATTTATTGTAGGGTAATATCTCACAATCACTGAATTGGAAGGTTATAGTTTTTTTTTTTTTACACCAGCAGTCTTGTAAATTGGTTAAGGTGGCCGTTAATATTGTCCAAAAATTATTTTCATCCGATATTTGGTGCGTGTATGGTGGGAATACCCGCAGAAGACTTGGATATCAGTCAGATCGTCGATCGCGCTGGCTGCAAAATTTTGATCAAGCGCCTTTGAAAGGCACCTAAACATTGGCCTTTGTTAGTGCTGAATTGTCAGATACAGGTAGAATTCTATTCTTTCTACCTGTATATCTGACAATTCAGCTCTACACATGTGTATTGAAACAAAAAAAAAAGATCTTTTCCAAGAAAGATCATAATTGTAACGTCTATGGCCACCTTTAGTTAGCTAAAATCCAGTTCAGAGAGTCGGAAATTAGAAATTAGCCACTAGTTAAAATAACCAACCAGTTATCAGAACACTCAATAAGACAGTTCCAACTTATATCATCAAACATAAATATACATTAAGGGGGATATTTATTGACGTTCGCGTTGTGTTTTCCACAAAAATTTCGAGGTTATTTTTGAGTCAAAAATTTATTTTCCGGGTTAAAAAAAAAAAAAAAAAAAGCATGCATTTTTCTAGATTTATTATACCTACCCAGACCCTGAAAATTGTTCAAAACCAAATATACATCATCTAAAACCTGTTGAGGTCAATGGCAGAGGTCCCTTAAACAATCTGAAGATGTAAATAGCCTTTTTTTGCAACTCAAACTCGCTGATTCCAGTTTTTTTCCAATTGAGTTTTTTCTTAAACCATTCGAGTTCATTCGAGGTTTAAAAAATGTCACATAGCTCCAAAAAAATCGACCTTTGATAAATAACCCACGGTTTATAAAGAATTGTACAAATGTGTTGGTAAAGTTGGGAACAATGTTGATCCTGTACAAAACATCTTTGCAATTCAGTTATAACAGTCCAGTGGACTGTTCAGTGCATTGACAGAACAACAGAGAGGGTGGAGTGATTTATTGTGTTGATGACAGGCACCTTAAAGGAACAGTAACACCAAAAAATGTAAGTGTTGTAAAGTAATGAAAATATCATGTAGTGTTGCCCTGCACTGGTAAAACTGATCAGTTTGCTTCAGAAACACTACTATTGTTCATATAAACAAGTTGCTGTGGAGCAATGGCGCAAATTGAAAAACGGCTATATGGCACAGGTTAACTAATGTATAACAGATAACACCATTAGACAGACAGAACTTATTTGCTATCTGTTGTGTAACCTGAGCCTTTTCTCCTTTGAATGGCTGCCCCCATTGCTACACAGCAGCTTATTTATATAAACAATAGTAGTGTTTCTTAAGCAAACAGCAGTTTTAGCAGTGCAGGGCAACACTGCATTATATTTTCATTACTTTAAAACACTTATTTTTTGACGTTACTGTTCCGTTAAGACTAGATTTTTTGTGCAGACAGACAAACTGTGATTAAATCACATTCCAACATGGCCTCTAGAAACTGTGAGAGAACCACATTATCTCCAGGGAAGTAACTACAGAGGAAGCAGACCCTGTGGGTGCAGGGGGGCCCCAATTTCGTAGGTAAAATTAGGTACCTCGGCTTATACTCGAGTATATACGGTAAATCTTTAACCTGTCCAAACGACTGAATGACCGATCAACATGGCACGAAAAATTTCGGGACACTCCACACATGGTCCAAAAATCATACAAATCTTTGTTTTGTACGATTGTATTTTTGTGTCTTTGGCCAGCTTAAGAGAAGAATGGCCAACCTGTGGTTTTCAAGTATAACTACTAGTATCTTATAAATAATCAAAGTTTGACTATCAATAATCGAAAAACAAGAATTTTACTGAGGAGCCACAGCTTAGGCAGTGCCAAGAGCAGAGGGAAACACAATGTTATGTTCTCTTTCTGATAACAGATAACACCATTAGACAGACAGAACTTATTTGCTATCTGTTGTGTAACCTGAGCCTTTTCTCCTTTGAATGGCTGCCCCCATTGCTACACAGCAGCTTATTTATATAAACAATAGTAGTGTTTCTTAAGCAAACAGCAGTTTTAGCAGTGCAGGGCAACACTGCATTATATTTTCATTACTTTAAAACACTTATTTTTTGACGTTACTGTTCCGTTAAGACTAGATTTTTTGTGCAGACAGACAAACTGTGATTAAATCACATTCCAACATGGCCTCTAGAAACTGTGAGAGAACCACATTATCTCCAGGGAAGAAACTACAGAGGAAGCAGACCCTGTGGGTGCAGGGGGGTCCCAATTTATTTCAATACATCTTGGTAAAATAGAACCTCTGGACATGCTAAATTAATTTGCTGTGGGGCCCCGTAACATCTAGTTACGCCACTGGTTATCTCTTATCAACATTTGATTTTTATTTGAAGTACAAAAAAATGGTCAGCCAGCGAATAACCAATAAACCCCAATCTTACAGAACATTGAGACTCACAAGCACAACAACAGGTGTAATTTATTGTTATAGAAAGGCCTGTTGGATCGTTTACAGTGCTGTAGCCATCCTTATCATGAAGCATTGTCTCACTATCTTAATTTCTACTCAACCTAACCTCACAATCTTTCTTCCCTATGTTTCCTACAAGGAAGGTCACCCATGCAACTCCTAATAATGTAATCTGTGATCACTTCCCTTCCACTAATTTCCTCAGTATATCATTTCAAGCTCTATCAGCAAGGAAGGGCAGGAAGATGCCTTGTATTCCCCAGATCAGCTATAGATCATACTTCCCTGCCAAAGTGACATTAAAGGTCACAGACAATGGGCAAATCTCTGTAGCAGGCTCTGTCACTGTACCACTAATTAACCTCTGGCATGTGGGAGTGTCGCAAATACTATGAGAATTCAAACACTAAAATTCCCTTTATCTGATTATACTGGAACAGCCTAACGTGGAATGGGCACTATGAATACACTTCCAAAACCCAACATGAATGATGCTGCATGTTTTACATATGCAAGATGCACTACCCATATGCTTTTTATAATTATGTCAACCATCTCATAAAGCATCCAGCTGAAGAGCTGAACAGGTTCCTTATTTAGCTACTCAACTGAAAGGCAAGTTGGTATGGGACAAGGAGAGTATTGATAATCCCAAGTGGCAGCATTTAAAACTGTGTTTGTAACATAGTTCTAACTTGTCAGAATACTAGCAACATAATTTAAAACTGTGTTTGCAACATGGTTCTAACTTGTCAGAATACTAGCAACATAATATCTTCATGAAAGGCAAGGGACCTAAACATGATGCAAAATCAGTTTTGACATTAAAGGGATGCTGTCATCGGAAAACATGTTTTTTTCAAAACGCATCAGTTAATAGTGCTACTCCAGCAGAATTCTGCACTGAAATCCATTTCTCAATAGAGCAACCAGATTTTTTTTATATTCAATTTTGAAATCTGACATGGAGCTAGACATTTTGTCAATTTCCCAGCTGCCCCTGGTCATGTGACTTGTGCCTGCACTTTAGGAGAGAAATGCTTTCTGGCAGGCTGCTGTTTTTCCTTCTCAATGTAACTGAATGTGTCTCAGTGAGACATGGGTTTTTACTATTGAGTGTTGTTCTTAGATCTACCAGGCAGCTGTTATCTTGTGTTAGGGAGCCGTTATCTGGTTACCTTCCCATTGTTCTTTTGTTTGGCTTCTGGGGGGAAAAGGGAGGGGGGTGATATCACTCCAACTTGCAGTACAGCAGTAAAGAGCGATTGAAGTTTATCAGAGCACAAGTCACATGACTTGGGGCAGCTGGGAAATTGACAATATGTCTAGCCCCATGTCAGATTTCAAAATTGAATATAAAAAAAATCTGGTTGCGCTTTTGAGAAATGGATTTCAGTGCAGAATTCTGCTGGAGCAGCACTTTTAACCGATTCATTTTGAAAAAATTTTTTTCCCATGACAGTATACCTTTAAAGGAGAAACAAACCCTTATAAAAAATATCCCCTACCCTACATAGACCCCCTGCCCCCAACGCTTTTCTTACCCCTCCATGCAGATTCTGTCCAGCGGAGTTCATGGCAGCCATGAATGAGACTGGCGAAGCGTCGCATGCGCAGTTGGAGAGATTTTCTGTTTTACGACAACCGCGCATGCGCCGAAACTCACGAAAATTGCAGAAGCACCGGTCTCATTCCGAAGATTACTGAAGCGTCTGAAGATGGCGTCTGTGAACTCTGAAAAATCTGCACGGAGGGGTAAGTAAAGAGTTAGGGGCATTTGGGGCATTTGGGGGGGGGGGTCTATGTAGGGTAGTGGGATAGGGGTTTTTTTTTGATTAAGGGTTTGTTTCTCCTTTAAGGGATAGATTTATCAGGGGTCGTTCATGGGAGTTATTTAAACCTTCAATGAACTCAAAATACGACCAATTCAATTTATTTAAAAAAAGTAGAATTTTTGGAAGTCGGGTGAACAGAATTGACCCGCAAACTTAAATCTAATTCGATTTCAGTTTTTTCTCCAAAAGAAAAACAAAAAACTTGAATGTCAAGAAGGCTGCAAACAACTCCAAATTGATCCCAGGACGTTCTCCGTAGGCTAAAACAGCAATTCTGCGGGTTTAAGGTGGCGAATAGTAGAATTTGAATTCTGAAAAAACTCAATTTAAATTTTAATAATTCCCTAGATGAATTTGCCAGTTTTGGCAATAAAATTGATAAATAAAAATCCCAAAGAAAAGGGCGATCTCTAACTTCACTCTTTGATAATAATGCCCCATTGTGGGGAAAGGTACCTATCAGGACTAAAATGTAGTCTAAGGGGATACTACAGGTCTGTAATGGTGCACATCAATGATATACAACTCTAAGTCTAGTATGTTGATTATACAATATACTATATATGTCCTATATGGGAGTCAGCTGTGCCATAATAATGCAAATCTTACCAGCAGGCACGTGTGTGCCTGTATAACTGGAATTATGGCAATTACTAGAAGGCTTGTGCACCTATGCACTCCTACTTCACAATTACAATGTAAATATTCCGAAATAGAAAAGGAAGGTGCCAAACTGCTCACAGATGATTACATGATTTTCTAGTAGACCTATGGTATAAAGATCCAAACTATGGAAAGATATGTTATCCGGAAAACTCCAGGTCCTGAGCATTCTGTATAATAGGTCTCATCGCTGTATATTAACAGTTTACTTGCCAGAATCTACATCCCTGAACCAGTTTGCCTGTGTGCTTGAGTCTACATGTTCAGGTTTCACACCAGATCAAAGCAGTCTGTTTAAAGGATAAGTAATTTCAAACAAGACAAATTCCAGCAATACCCAAAAAACATTCATTTGGGAAAATTAATTTGTGCTGGCCATTCTGAATACTACTTCACAGACTATGTAACAAATGATTAGAAATGGGGCTAGGTTTGAACAGTATGCCTTTAAAAATGACTCTTCAGACAGGCTTTGCAGAATTGCACAACTGTAAGCTGTTCATAGAACACAGATGTGTTTGTGCTCTGTATAATACACAGGGGTGGAAGGCGGAAAACTGAATCACTAGTTTACCAGGTATTACACACAAGCTTATTCATTCAGTTTACTTGACCTCCTGGCAGAAAAAGAGAACTTGGGCTTTATTAATAATAATCACCTTAAGACAATATTTTACTCTAATCCCTGGAGAACTGCCTAACGTTTAAAACAAAAAGACCCTTTTTTCCCGCCAGCTACCCAGGAACACTTAGGTAGGTAGGAGTTACAGGCTTGCTTAGTATTCGGGGTTACATTTGAAGTCTGCTTATTTACCCAGGAGAATATTTGTGAAACAAATAAAAAGATAATCATGTTTACAGACAAAATCTTTTATATTATAACACCAATAACAGCTGTCATATGCAATACTTTGTGTTAAGAACCAGAGTAATTCAGTTCTGGGAAATAAATCTGCAATTTGAAATGAAGTTAATGAAAACAGCCAAGCTGTTGACTTGGATATAGGGCAAAGCACAGCAAAACGTCTGTGACTAAATAACCAATTTGTATCATTGATGGAACCTTTTGAAAGTTAAGACATTAAGTCATTCTTAATATAATGTCTGGGAACAAACTAAGAATCCACTGCAATAATGGACAATATGAAAGCATTCATACATGGATGTTTTGAGGCATCTATGACATTGCCATAATGATTTGGAGTCTTTTTAGTGGTGCTTCACCAAATAAGGGTGTCGCACTGACTGCACAATGATCCTGTGCAGTTGATTATGCATGGAAGACTAAACTGCACAATTTTGGTTTTGTACGATATATACGGTGCGTGTATGGTGGGAGACAAGGAGACTGATATTGGCAAAAGCATTGGATATTGGTCATCTCATCTATCAGACAGGATGGACCGATGATCGTAATTGTAATGTGTATGGTCACCTTTAAGCCAAATTAAAGGGAGAGTGAGTGGGGAGGAAAGGCTGCCTTAATTGTCTCAAAAAGTCTCCTATATACAGTAGCTACTGGTGAGAGACATGACCCCATCAAGTCAATAAGAGAATGTCTTTTTAGTGGTGCTTCACCAAATAAGGGTGTCGCACTGACTGCACAATGATCCTGTGCAGTTGATTATGCATGGAAGACTAAACTGCACAATTTTGGTTTTGTACGATATATACGGTGCGTGTATGGTGGGAGACAAGGAGACTGATATTGGCAAAAGCATTGGATATTGGTCATCTCATCTATCAGACAGGATGGACCGATGATCGTAATTGTAATGTGTATGGTCACCTTTAAGCCAAATTAAAGGGAGAGTGAGTGGGGAGGAAAGGCTGCCTTAATTGTCTCAAAAAGTCTCCTATATACAGTAGCTACTGGTGAGAGACATGACCCCATCAAGTCAATAAGAGAATGTCCTGCTCTATCCAGAATGATTATTTCCTTGTGGATCAGTCATGTTAGCTCAATGATACGAATTGTGTCAATAAAACTTTTAAAACTAAATGCTCACTCTCTCCAAGTCTAGATGCAGCCTCTGGCTACATAACCCAACACATTTAAAGGAATAGCAACATTGAAAAATGAAAGTGTGAAAGTAATACAAATATAATGCAGTGTTGCCCTGCACTGGTAAAACTAATGTGTTTGATTCAGAAACACTACTATTGTTTATATAAATAAGCTGCTGTGCAGCAATGGGGGCAGCCATTCAAATGAGAAAAGGCTCCACTTACACAGCCGATAGCAGATAAGCATTGTAGAACATAATGGTGTGATCTGTTATCCACTATTTAACCTGTGCCATATAGCCTTTTTTCAATTTTAGCCATTGCTACTCAGCAGCTTGTTTATATGAACAATAGTAGTGTTTCTGAAGCAAACCGATCAATTTTATCAGTGCAGGGCAACAGTACATGATATTTTCATTACTTTAAAACCTTTTCATTTTTCGGTGTTACTTTCCTTTAACTGTGCCAACACTGTCAGCCGTGCTGCAGTAGGAATTGCAAGATCATTAAGGCTAGGACCAGAAGATATGGATTATTCACAGCTGGAAAATCTGCTGCCTGACTGCTCCCCCTTCTCTTCTGTAGGCAGGGTGGATTTAAAATGCAAAATGTTGCGTTTCAGCACCAAAATCTGCTGCAAGGGTGTGGATTCACGGCCTGTGTTTCTTTGCCGGCCATGATCCGCAATTGTCTGGCCTTAGCCTAACAGCCATGTATGCATTTATACATGCATACATATGCATCAGTATGGGTGCACACGGACAATTTTCTTTGCCAAAATCTGTTCTATGTCTGCACATGGGCCCATGCAAGTGCCTGTATTTTTGCAGTTTACATTTATTTTCTATTTTAAGTGGGTTTCAGAGATCTTAACAGTTTTAGACCGTTTTATACCACTAGGCAGGCTTCAGTTCAAGAGCTCTCTTTGAAGGCCAGGAGTGTCAGTAACCCTCTCTATCTGCTTTCTGGATTTAGCTACCCCTAGGGTTGCCGGCCGTCAGTTGAGGAAAATCCTGGTATTAGCAGCCAAAAAATGCAAATATTTCAGAAACTGCATAAACTTAAATTGCAAAAGTACTCAGAGAAGCATAATGAGTAAGTTCAATTTTTTTTTTTTTTAGTTTAGTACCCTTTAATACAGGTATGTTTAAACAGTTTCTCTGAATGAGAGTATAGGGAGTCAGTCATATCTCTTAGCCACCAATCTACAGACAAACATTAGTTTGCTGCACTCATTTGGGTATAAATACAGTAAAGGGGTGGCAGGAAACATCATTTGCCTATGCTAAATCAAAATGAGTTGACAATTGCTATGGTAGTAAAGCTTTGATTTTCACACACAGATCAAAGGTTCGACGTCAAACAGTTCATATTCCCCAGACTGGAGCAAGCCTTGTGCAGTTGTAGCTATTCTACGTTGCATGAAGAAGTATTGATAATAGGCATTACCCCTAAAGACTAAAAACCATTAATATCCCCGACCTGAATGAGCATTTAAACACAAATGGAACTGCTTCTTGCTGCTGTGTGCAGGTTTCATACCTTCTTTGTTGTTACAGATATGCTGATTAATGCCAGATACTTTAGATCACTGGACCCAAACAAATGAGATTTGTGGGAAGGAAAACGCTCTCTCCAGCAGTAAACAGATGTTTGAATATAGTGCAATAAACAATAATTAAAGGCTTCTTGTTAAAAAAAAAATTAGGGGTTCCTCAGTGCCATAGGCCTCGTGTTTTTATATGGTCATGAAACTCCTCGGTGACATATAATATCCTTATATTTTACAAGAGGGGGTGCTTTATTCACTATATAATGTTGTATGGTGTATAAATTCAGTGTTTATGGGAATACAGGGAGGTAGTTACTTACAATTCCCAGTAAGACGACATAATAGAAACTAAATACAGGTATGGGAACTTTTATCCAGAATGCTTGGGACCTTTGATTTTCCAGATAACAGATCTTTCTATAATCTGGATATCCATACCTTAAATCTACTAGAATATCACAAATATTAAATAACTTCATCAGGCTGGTTTTGCTTCCAGTAAGGACTAATTATATCTTAGTTGGAATCAAGTACATGGTACTGTTTGGAATATTTGTATAAAATGGAGTCTATGGGAGACCGCTTTTCTGTAATTCAGAGCTTTTTGGTTAACGGGTTTCTGGTTAACTGATCCCATACCTGCAGTAGAATGATTCCCTCTTCACTGGGCTATTCAACGTGGAATTATCCAGATGATATTCTCAGATTGTATTGAGTTTCTACAAATTTTTTAATAAACTGAAAAGGAGATAGAAAATAGCCATAAGTTCTCCTCCATACACAAGCTCTGGAACAGATAATACTAATGTACTGTATGTGAACAAGTGTTTGCAGAGCCTGTGCTTAGGCTGCAGCAATACTAGGGATTCACCGAATCCAGGATTCGGTTCGGGATTCGTCCTTTTTCAGCAGGATTCGGATTAGGCCGAATCCTTCTGCCCGGCAGAACCGAATCCTGTTTTGCATATGCAAATTAGGGGCGGGAGGGAAATCGCGTGACTTTTTGTCACAAAACAAGGAAGTAAAAAGTGTTTTCCCTTTCCCACCCCTAATTTACATATGCAAATTAGGATTCGGTATTCGGCCCAATCTTTCGAGAAGGATTCGGGGGTTCGGCCGAATCCAAAATAGTGGATTCGGTGCATCCCTAAACAATACCCAATAAAGCAATGAAGATTGCTCTGTTTATACAAAGACCATCCCATCAGAGAGGGAAACAATAGTAAGAGGAAAGGAGCATATTGTAATAGTATGTTGCAGCCTATAGCCCACAACAGGGACACCTCTAGCAGGAAGGCAGCAATTCATTAAACATTGTGGTTCATTGTATGGTTTCTTAAAATGGCCATAGACGTGCAGATTATAGCTTATGTCAGATGAACGAACGTCCATGCCAATCTTCCAACTAATCATTTAGATTAATATAAAGTAGTAAAGAGAACAAATCACACAATGTTCTGGCCATTAACTGACAGACCGCAATCGTACAAAAGTTATGAACGACAAATAGTATTGACAATCTCCCATTGATATTGTCAGATAGGCAATACATGCAGAGATATAATCGTTAGCTGATATACAACATTTAACCTGTCCGATCGACTGAATGACCATGGTACGAAAAATGTCGGGACACTCCACACATGGTCCAAAAACTGTACGAATCTTTGTTTCACACAATGATATCTTTGAGTCTATGGCCAGCTTTACAGTATAACCCCTGGGTGCTTTCTGATAGGGAGGCTGATTTTCATGCAAGCAGAGCAGTGATGTTTATGGCGGATACAACATTCTGACTGTGAAGTAGATAATGCAGTGAACATGCTTTGCACGGCTCTACAATTTTGAAATTTATTTTTTGGCTGTAAATAGTACAAACAGCAAGGTATCCAACAATGTTGCCACTTTCTCTAGAAAAACAACATACGAGCACCTGGTGGCATCAGTAATGAAACAAAAGCATTAACACTAGATGCAGATCTGTATCAACAGGAAGGCAGGAGCTGGGTGGGGATCTCTGTGGAGTCCAGAGAACAATGCTCATGTTCTCCAGAGTGCACACTGCTGTGAGGGAGAGGAAATAAACACAACTCTAAGCTAAACGTTATAACTCTAATGCAACAATCAGGAGCTGGCTGGAACTGGACTTAACAAAAGTATAGAGTGTTTGCTTGTGGAATGATCTGCCACACCTGCTTAAGCTGTGCACCTCATTTTTTAATGCTTCACCTCATTAGTTTAACATCAGAGACCGAAGCTTCAGAGCCAACTCAGTCTTGCAAAGGTGGGTCAGACTGGAATCATTCAGTGGTTGCTTTTGCACAGAAGCTTCTCTGTTAGACGAGGAGAAGAAGCAGACGTCTCACAGAGAGACTTCTGTCTGAGGTTTACCACTAACTGTGCACAAAACACTTCCATTGAGGCTGAAAATATAGGCAGGGCTTTTAACCATATTTTCAAAAACAGTTTCACAATAAACACTCTGTGGGCTGATATATACACAACATTTGATCCAAAGAATAACAGCAACCAAATGACACTGAGCTCCATACTAATCAAGTTATTTTCTCTCTCAAATCTTTTTTTTTTTAAAAGAAAGATTTTTGCACAATTTGCAAAGCACATTTTCAAACCCTGACAGCAATCAAGATTTGAGAAACAGCAAGAATAGTTTCTGATTGTTCTCCTCACGCACTGGTACTTTTTAGAACTGCTAAAAATGTTCAAACACTTCCATTCTCCCTACGCTATTTTAAGTGGGGGAGGGCTGCTATCAGATATCAGTTGAAAAGTGGTTGTCAGACTTTTTCAGGTCCAACCTTTGATTAGGCCTTCCCTAGTTCACAACAAGGTTACCAATACATGAAAAATATTGGGGATTTCATCATCAAGGGCAACGAATAAGTGTTTGCTACAATTCACATCTAAACTGATCTTCAAGGTGGACTGGATGGTATATCTGGGAGATCAAAGAGTGATTTTCCCCACATCCTTACATCTCTGGCCTGCAGACCCTATGCGTCAAATGACTACCAAAATCCTACCCTCCATACTTCACGATGATGCAAACACCTACATGAGCCATAGTTTCTAAGCTCTTTCCAATAACATACTCCATGTATGAACGCACCAGCAGAGCCTACTGTCGGATATACACACATCACAAAAACAAATAACTGTGCTACGGAGTGCATTCGGAAAATAGGTGGTTCACTGTGCCTACAGTCTTCTGAATTCCTCCTTGGAATGTTGGAATTGCAGATGTACTTTGGAAGACCATGCTCTTAGGTAATTCCATTTACAGATCAATTACTGCATCTATGACATGAATCATTATCATGATCAAGTGACATTTATGAGGCAGACCTTTGGGTAGTCCATAGATTGGTCAGATTATATTATGTGACAAACGTTGAGATGGCTAAACTGCACCGATACGTTTTTTGTTGTCTTTTTTTTTTTTTTTTAAAGAAAAGTTTTACGTGAAGGGTTGATAATCCTGATTATTTGCATTGTTTTTTTTGTTTTGTTGTTGTTTTTTTTTTTAAGGAATTGTCTTATTTTTTTGTTAAGAACATAAGCCATTCTATTGCCAACCATCTGGTGGAAACCTTTTCAACTACATGTAGCCCTTTATTTTCAATTTTAAATTGGCAGCTGCAGCCAGATAAAAATACTACCTATTTGCTACTGTGTATTAAACGAACTTAAAAGACAGATATCATGATACACAGAGATACCATGATACAACACTGCTTAAGTATAGACATAGCAGTATGTGGCAAGAACCCAGGGCTGGAACAAGGTGAAGCAGAGCACACTCTAATAACTTCACAGAGAACGCCTGGTGCACAGGGTAGAGGTACGGCAGCCCCCAATGTATAATCGAACGAGAAAAACTCTGGCACTCAAGGCAAGTGAAATGCAGGGTTCCCCCTTGCTTTTATTTCTTGTGCAGACGTGCAATGTTTCGGGGTGACCCCCTGTGCTTGATAAAGGGGGTCACCCCGAAACGTTGCACGTCTGCACAAGAAATAAAAGCAAGGGGGAACCCTGCATTTCACTTGCCTTGAGTGCCAGAGTTTTTCTCGTTCGAAGAACCCAGGGCTACAAACCCAGGTCAGCCCTTGAGAATACAACCTTTGTCCTTGGGGGGGGGGGAGTGTGGCACAAGTGTGTTGCAATTTCAGAAGTCTAGTATTTAGTTTACAGAAGAATGTTCTACAACTGAAAATCTGGATTGGCTTTATAAAGAGAGTAAAACTACAGACTAATACTGGGCCACCTCCAGCTGTTTTTGCAGCAAGTTATTCAATATCTTCGGATAGTGGATTCTGTAGACAAACAGAAGGAGATTGGATGTTTTAGGATATGTTAAAATCTAAAAACTATTCTTTATTATTTTAAAGTGTTTCAATACTGCAAAAGAGCTCAGTTTACAAAACTGACATCTCACATACATAATGCAAAAAAAAAAAAAAAAAAAAAAAGAATTGCTAGGTTTGCCACCTCATCACCCCTTTAATAGAAGTCACACATTAAATCCACATCCTGCCTGGCTAATTAGCAATTAATGTAGATGCATGCTGCAGACTGAAATGATTTATGTGCAACCATGCATCTAAATTAATAGCTAATTAGCCATTCAAGATGTAGATTCATTGTATGGCTAGTATTAAAGGGGGAGAGGTTCCAACCATAATGATGGACCTAGAAGAGATACTGAACGAGTGTGGAAATGAAACTACAGGTATGGGACCGGTTATCCAGAATGCTCGGGACCTGGTGGTTTCCGGATAACGGATCTTTCCGTAATTTGGGTCTTCATGCCTTAAGTCTACTAGAAATTCATTTAAACATTAAATAAACCCAATAGGCTGGTTTTGCTTCCAATAAGGATTAATTGTATCTTAGTTGGGATCAAGTACAAGGTACTGTTTTATTATTACAGAGAAAAAGGAAATCATTTTTAAAAATTTGGATTATGTGGATAAAATGGAGTCTATGGGAGACAGCCATTCCGTAATTCGGAGCTTTCTTTATATCGGGTTTCCGGATAAGGGATCCTATACCTGTACAAATATTTTTCAAAACAAAACGGAGTACGAGGACGTGCACATCTGAATGGGAAAAAAAACATAGATCACTGATAGCATCAGCCTGCTACCAGCATGATATGCAACAAATGTTTCAGTTCACCAAAATATATTCCAAACAAACTTGCTGATTTACAGGCCGGTGTAAACTGGGTATTTTCTTGAATCTAATTATAACTACAAGTATGGGACCGGTTATCTAGAAATATCGGGACCCAGGGTTATCAGCATAACAGATCTTTCCTTAATTTGGATCTTCATACCTTAAGTCTACTAGAAAATCATGTAAACATTAAGAAAAGCCAATAGGCTGGTTTTGTTTCCAATAAGGATTGATTATATTTTAGTTGGGATTATTAAAGAGAATAAGGAATTAATTTTTAAAAAATTTGATTTTTTTGGATAAAATAAAGTCTATGGGAGACAGCCTTTTTGTAATTCGGAACTTTCTGGATAACTGGTTTCCGCATAACAGATCCCATACCTGTACTACCTTGTACAATAGTTATACAGCTTTATCCTTACAGCCCTTTATAAATAAAGCTATACATACATTCATATAAACTTAAGTTATAGGTTCCTGAGGACATATTTAAGGGGTAGCTCACCTTTTCATAAACATTTTTGTGTGACAGTGAAACAATTTGGAATTTGTATTCATTTATTATTTTTGTGGTTTCTCAGGTATATTGCTTTTTGTTCAGCAGTTTCAGGAGGTATCCTGTTGTTAGGTACCCATTAACCCAAACAACCAATCAGTGGTTCAGTGGCAGACAGGAATATGAATGCAAACTCACTTAAATAAAAATATTAGTAATAAAAAGTAATCAGCAGTTTTGTTGAATATTAACTAGGTTGCCACTCCACCAGATTTTACAAACCTAGCTGGTACCGCAATTGACAGGGCTGCAGTTGTCAGTACAAATTTACCAGCAATGTACCAGGCTATAAATTTGTAATTACCTTTTGTTTTGCCACTAGTCCAACCATTTAGGACAAGGTACATTACCCCATTGCAGTTTGAGGCTGCTTGTGGGACGTGTAAATAAATGGCTTTACAGGAGTAAACTACTTTCGTCTCATATAAATATACACCCAAGCACGCCCTGCCTGCTATATTTTATGTGCAATAGTATAAAGTATTAGAAGAAAGAGAGGCCTTAAAACCAGAGAGATACATCTTCCGTCTTCTTGCAAATTCGTCCTGCCAGTGTGCAATTATTAATGCTGAGCTAGTGGAATCCACTGCTGCTGCAGTCTGCTTTACATTCAGCTCATGGAAGCACTCATAGCATTTACATTTAAACTATATAGATTTCCAAGTTTATGCAAGACAAAAGATGTCTTGTATGCTCATTTATATTGAGACAAAGTTCACCTAAAACTTTCAGTATTATGTATGCAGCTATTTTCTGATCTGCAGCTCCACAATTTGTAATTGAACCTGCTGGTTACTAGGATTGCTTGGTCTACCAATGATCCCTTTGCCTGAATATAAGAATGAATGGTCAACAGCACACTGCCTGATCAACTTAGCAACTACACATTATTAAAAACGTCACTTCCCTCTAATTTTTTTATAGGCTGTGTGTGCAAAATAATTATTTTGTACAATCATGTACAGGTATTGGATATGTTATATGGAAACCTGTCATCCAGAAAGTTCCAAATTACAAAAAGGCTGTCTCCCATAGACTCCATTATAACCAAATAATCCAAATCTTTAAAAAGGATTTCCTTTTTCTCTGTAATAAGAAAACAGTACCTTGTACTTGATCCAAACTAAGATATAATTAATCCTTATTGGAAGAAGAAGCAGCCTATTGGGTTTATTTAATGTTTACATGATTTTCTAGTAGACTTAAGGTAGGAAGATCCAAATTACAGAAAGATTAGTTATTCGGAAAACACCAGGTCCCAAGCATTCTGGATAACAGGTCCCATATCCGTATTAAACTAAGAACCCTGACCACCACACACTATTTTGAGTCAATGACAACTATTAATCATTTAACAGCAAACAAATACATGCTATATGTAGACCACTTTCGCTGTAAATGAATACATATAGTTGTATGGCATATAACATTAGTTAGCCTTTACCTGTTCTGCCTTTGTTACAAATAAATGCCTTTATTTAGAGATTGAAACAGTTGCATGAATGCAGCTGCCTGCCCACTAGTGCTCCTGCTGCACCACAACTATTTCATTAGCAATGGAATAATGTACAGTACTTGTTGTCGCCACTGTTTGTAAATAATATACCACCTAAAAAATACTATTTACAGAGCAAATGGTTCAAAACTACCTCAGTTTCAACCTTTTGGTTATTTGTTCTTTAGTGTCAGACAATCAGAAAGTTACCCTTTGTTTGAAAGCTGGAAAATTTAGAAGAAGGCGACAAATAATTCAAAAACTAGAAGAAATAAAAAATGACAGCCAATTAAAAAGTGGCTTAGAATGAGCTATTCTAGTACATAATAAAAGTTAACTTAAAGGTGAAGCACTCATCAAATATTCAATGAGAAGGAGATGCTGTGATAATGTTGTTGCCTGTAATAAATATGAATTGTCTGAAATGATCAAGCAGAGCCATTCTATATGAACATGGGATGAGATTCAGAGTTGCCCTGTAAGTAGGGTTGCCACCTTTTCTGGAAAACAATACCAGCCTTCCTATATATTTATCTTTTTTCCCTATTAAAAACATTGGTATCAGCCATCATTTTTACCGGCCAGGCCTGTAAAATACCAGCCAGATGGCAACCCTACCTGTAAGTAAGATCAGCAAAAGCACTGTTCAGATTTCAGCAGTTCATATAAAGGCAGGGCGTATCGATAACTGCTAATAAATCTTGTTACATTTGTAAAGGGTTATTAAAAGTAAAGAAGGCAAGCACAGTGACCCAATATATCAGTCTCCAGGCTAGACGATTTGGTTATAGCAATTTCACTATACATGTTGGCCAAACAGCACACGAAACCCATTGAAACAGCAATGAAACCCAGTCACAGGTCTATTTCAAGGTATAAGTTGCTGCATACACACATACCATACTATACAAAAGGGTATGGGATGAAGCCCATGAACTACTTGTCAAGAACTTGGGTTTTTTTTGGGGAAGCATGCCCGATGCAATGTGCTGACTGGAGTTGTATAAAGATTGTAGCTGGAAATGCATTCTCAGTAGTGGTTACTGGGATTCAACACCTGGCAGTCTTGACAGACAAGTCTGGGTTTGGTGAATGCCAGGAGAACTGTACCCTGCCTTAAATGTGCAATGCCAAATGTAAAGTTTGGTAAAGGTCTGAGGCTATTGCTCATGGTTTACATGTCTAGTTCCAGCAGAAGTAATCCTAAAAGTGGACCAGTCACCCAGACACAAAAATCTGTATACGAAAAGTCCTTTTCAAATTAAACATGAAATCCAATTTCTATTTTTTATTAAAGCATTCATAGCTGTTTTAAGTGCATTAAAAAATCTCAGCTGTCGGATCAAATATAGTCTACCACTCCTCTATGCCATGGGCATAGAGGCGGGGCAGACAATTACTTTCACTTTCCATTCAGCATTTCCTAGATGTCACTGCTCTCCCCACATTCCCCCATTCTCTTTACCATTTAATTGTGTAACCAGTGCATGGGGATGGACATTGTGTGCCCCATTCTGATGCACAAACAAGATTCTGAGATGATGCAAGGCTTGCCTTAATAACAGTGTGCACAAAATGGCTGCTGCCTGCTTGCTATAATTTTGAAATCCCAGACTGAAGGAAACAAGATTCAAATAATTTATATAGTGTAATTAAAGTTCATTTTGCTTGACTAATGTGATAAAATAGGATTTTGGGCGACAGGTCCACTTTAAAGATACTGTAACTCTTATAATGTTTTAGTAAAAAAATTCATTGAAATCCAAAAATAGCTCTATCCCGCACAAAGCTTATTATTTTCCGTACTTTATTAAAAATAACCAGTTAAATCTTTGCTTCTGGTCTTCTCAAATAAGGCAACAGGGTGACATACACTCTGCAAGATCCAACACGCGACTCACCACATCTCTTCCTAGTCAGACTCTGATCACTTCAGCTTTCCAAAGTCGCCCAAAGTTTCCTCATGAGACGAAGCGTTCCGAGAGCCATCCAGCCGGCGATTTATATTCTAGCTGGCAGGAAGACAGTTTAGGGAGATTAGTTGCCCAAAGTGATTCGTCACTGGCCGACTAATCTCCCAAAAAGTGCTGTGAGCAGTAAAGGCAACATGACAATGTTATTAATAGTATGGATTTTTTAAAAGTATAAATGGTGTCCTTCGAGTAAACAATAATACTGAACTATTTAAAGGAGAAGGAAAGGCTAAAATTAAGTAAGCTTTATCAGAAAGGTCTATATAAATACACCAGTAAACCCTCAAAGTAATGTTGCTCTGAGTCCTCTGTCAAAAGAAACACCACATTTCTTTCCTTACACTTGAGCTTCTGTATCAGAAACCTCCAGGGCAGGGCTTGAGCATGCTCAGTTTGCTCCTCTCCCCCTCCCTCCTCCCATCCCTGCTGTAATCCGAGCGCAGAGCTATGAGTGAGCAGGGAGAGACTCGGGTAGGAAGTGATGTCACACCAAGGTTATATGGCAGCTGCTATCCTAAACAAACAGAGACATTGTCTAGAGCCGTTTACTCAGGTATGGGAAAGCATTCTGCTGAATAAATATAGCATTCTAGCTTGCACGAGTGTGGCTAATCTGTAAACTAATAAACTGTCTTGGAGCTTTCCTTCTCCTTTAATCAACATCAGTTTATACTTTTGGCTGGCAAGCAAGTAGGTGTTACTCCAAACAAAACTACGGTTTAGAAAATACAATGTTTCTGCTGGTCTCTACTGAACACACAGTAGCTTGGCATGAATTGAACCATCTGAACTCTCCAGCGTGTATATTAAAAAGACACTTGTCACAAAGTGCCTGCAAGATGAACTTGGCCGTTACTATAATAATAGGATTAAGAAGCTGGAAAAACGCCTGAAACCTTTAAAGAGAACAAATGTCTCGTAATATCAGCAGCCTGTCCTGGACCATAATTCCAAAATTGGCTGCAGGTGGTTGCAATAAATTGCATGGATATCTGCACCAGTCACTGAAATGCCAAACCTTAAATTTAGAGTCAGTCATTCCAACTTGAAAGCCATAAGTTGATTTATTTATTTTGTAATATTTTTGATCAAGAGAAAATATTCCAGTGCATACTAAATGGTATTAAAATGTAAAATACATAAAAATTGAAATGCAATCTTTATAAACTGTGCTTATGTGTTTTACATGACTTGTGTCAAAGAACTCCTCTGTGATTTCCAATACACAGTGAATATTACGCTTGCACAAAGACTACTTTACACAGAAGTAATCTGCTTGTCCTAAAAAACAGCAGTTGTATCAGGCTTGCAGTCTTATCATGCCACATGGGTTTATAAAGCAACAACGACAGCAAATTCAGTTCAAGGACACATGAAGATTATGCCTCCCAGTATTTCCCCAACCAATGTTTCTAATACTCCATGTTTAGCAATGGTAAGGTTACACAGAAAGAAGTGTTGGAGTGTCCACTTGATGCCAAGCAAGCAAATGACCACAAAGCACAAACTTTCATGGACTTTATATGACAGGATGCACTGATAACTTCTCTAGTGTTTGCTAACAATGGACATGAGCACTAGATAAAGAAACTCTACCAGATACTGTATATCAGGGTCCCAAACCTTTTTAAGCTATGAGCCACACTCAATTGTAAAAAAAAAAAGAGTTGGGGAGCAACAAATATGGGCTATGATTGGCTATTTGGTAGCCCGTATGTGGACTGGCATCCTGCAGGAGGCTCTGTTTGGCAGTACATATGGTCTTTATACAACCAAAACTTCCCTCCAAGCCAGGAATATAAAAATAAGCACCTGCTTTGAGGCCACTGAGAGCAACATCCGTGGGGTGGTGAACTACATGTTGCTCACGAGACACTGGTTAAGGGTTAACTGCTGTATATCATGACCTGGATGAATGAGAATTATCAAAGACATAGATAACAGAGTGCATACCAGTGTAAACTTAATTGAGTGGTAAAGAAAATCTACTTAAAGCAGTCAATTCTATATTTGTTACACATTGTTCATAGTTTACTGAGCCTAACTTATTTGAGATTATACAAAGAATGCCTGAGGGAAGAACACAAAGAGGTTATGTGTATCTACAACATGGATGGTATGCATCTATCTTGCTATGTTTTCTGTAATGTTTCAAAATTATATCTAAAACAAGAGAGCAATTATGATCGGTTATCTGCCAGACAAGCTGCAGTTCTAAGGTGAATCATTTAAGGGCCAGATAAAACATTTTCTGTCGTTTATTTTTGAAGAAAGAAAATAGACAATAATAAATAGCCATAATAAGGGGTCAAACATCACATGATGATCATGTGACTTCACGGTTTATTCAATGTGCTAGATTTAGGCATCGTCACTCTTTCTAGAATAGTCAATGACATTAGTTACAGACTATTAAACTATTCAACCACAAATCCTGACCTAACCTCATAACTAGTGATTTGTCTGAATGTAATTATGGACAATTAAATTACATCAAAGCAATATCTGGCAACGAATACCAAAGAGACAAGTGTAAACTACTTTTCCTTTAGGCTTCAGACTAAAATCTCTGGAGACTGAAAAATCTTTTCTCAAGAAGATTCTCTGGATGCCTTGCATTTAGTGATGCATCTGTACTAATCTCAGATACTCACTCATCTAAATGAATTTTGAAAATGTTCAGTACTTTATGCCAATATCCAGTTACAAATCCATGGGAGCAGCACAGTGGCATAACTATAAGCAATGCCGCACCAAACCATTGCATTGCCGGGTACTGAATTCAGTTTCCATCAGGGCTCTATGTAAGGCACATTAAAGGGTCACTCTAATGTACTGACAGAATTATACTTAGTTTATGTGAATACCTATATTAGCAGAATTTTAGGACACTACTCTGTACAGGATATAAGAAAACAGGGGTGTTTGTGTTATGGAGAGGTAATTTATGGTTCAGGCTGATTATATCTTCCCATACCATGCCCCACTAATGGGCTGATTTAGTCAGGTTTCATGTAATAAGATGACAGAAATGGGAAATAGCCACAGGACAGAAGGGCATTTTAATTACCTTTTGGTCAAACGTTAATCAACCTTCAGATGATCTAATCCTTTAAGTCATTGAGATATCGAAATTTGGACAAACTGGACAAATCTAAACTAACAAACATACACTTTGGCTTTAAAGAGTGAAAGAAAGGACAATAAAGAAATCACCCAGACTTAACAGTGAAAGACTAAGGTCCCCATAGACACAAATATTTTTCTTTGCCAAACGGCCGATTTTAGCTAAATCCAACCAATCCGTCAAATTATCGTGAAGTTAGTGGGATTCGAACGATCGGACATCTTACGATTTTTCGTCCATCTGTCAGAAAATTGATCGGACAGGTCCCAGTGCAATCTATCTATGTTTGCAGGGCCAAGCAGGCAGCTACCCTTCAGTTTTGCTGGCAATATCGCCTGAAATGATCTTTTTAGTTGATGGACACATCGTACATTTAAACGATCGTTTCGAGATAGACGTGGTCTCACGATAAAGAAAAGATCTTTTAAAGATCTTTACATCTATGGCCAGCTTTAGGTGTCTAATACCTCAGGACATTGCTAGTTATTTAACTAACTGGACAGTACGATAGCCACGTGTTACTAGCTTTATTAGTCTTATCCAATTGAGAATATTGCATATGAATATTCAATAACATGAATATAATGAATATCCCTGCTTTTAAGGTGGCCATATACAGGCAGCTGATACTGGCCCTTTAGAGCCTGACCGACAGACAGGCCCATCCAACCGATATTTAGCAAAAAATCGTGCAGATTTTGATTGGGCAGGTTTAATTTTTCTGTCACATCAAGGAATGCTAGTTGATGCAGCCCTTGCTACGACGGCTCATATTCCTGCAGTTGTAATGCAACCGTTTGGTCCTAGGAGGAATGATCGAGGGGTAATATCTGTTAATTGGACGACCTTGCCAATCAAACAGATCTTTTAGTGCATGACACTTTAGTCCAATGCTCCAACTGGACCCATGAACAAGGCCCCACTCTACTACATAGTGCTTCTAGAAAATTGCTCCAATAGCCCTTGTGATATTAAGATCTTTCTTGGAAGACAGAAAGCTTTAAATAAAGTTAATAATTATCATGCGTCAGACTGATTTAAAATATCTGCCTGACTCAGACCATACAATGTGTCTGCATCACGAATGAGGCCAAACATGCATCTAAAAAAAAACTGAAATAAATTAAGTCTTGTGTAAACAAAGGAGTGGACTCCAGCTCTCAAAGAGAACAATAGGTCAAGATATTGGCGTTTTCCTTACTGATAAGGTGTGAAAAAGTCATAATGGATGATAAATTGCCATCAACACTGAATACTGAAAACCATGCCTTCAAGTACAGCACAATCCTAGCTAGCATACAAAAAATGCTTATCTAGAACATTAGTCCAATGGATATAATCGACTTAAATCTTACGGGTGTACAAACCTTATGAAATACACAGCTAACTTGTCGGTGAACTACTGTGATCAAAATGCATGCCGTATTTCACTTGTATGAAAATCGGATATCACTCATAAACCTAGATGTCAGCATTCCCAGGTAATAATATTATCCTTTGTAAAGCCCACTTCACTGCAGAGTCTGCAGTTACCCAAATGAGCAAAAGGGTAGTGGTAAGGGCAGAAAGTAACAAGAAAGTGGGTGCTTTCTGGTAATCGTTGCTGCCCACTCCCAACCCACAAAGAATACAGGTTTTTGGATTGTGTCAGATACACAAAAGCAAGGCCCCATTATGGGAAAAAAGTGAAGATACTTAAATATATAACCATAGTTAAGATAATTTGAAAATATGAAAAAAAATGAAAAAATAATTTGAAAAATCAATGACACTTCTAATTAGAAGTTTTTTTTACATGATCAAGTACTTGCTCTTTTTGTGCTTTAACAGGGAAACAGAAACCTATCTTGCATTACTGCAGGGATTTTAGATATAAACTCAGGGTCAGACTGCGCAACCAGACAAAAGAGAATCAAATACACTGAATGGCTCAGCAAACATTTACTACACTTTTTCTTGGAATACCAGTAGCTATCTTAACAATGAGAGTAAAAGAGATAAGGCTAATGTCAGTTGAGGCGTTTTCTCCAATGGCACAAAAAAAGGTGGCAGAGAAAATGCCAATTTGCCCTAAACCCACCCATTTGTTCTGTGAGCATCAACAGGAACACAAACATGTATCAGTGCTTACTCAGAGATGATTTTGGCCCACAAATAAACCGTTGTGGGTTATCAGGTTGAAATTTGCCCAGTGGGAGCACTGACAGGGAGGGGCAGTCCTTGTGAATGCTCACAGAAAATAGGGCAGACTAGCAATTACTTAGCTGACACATTCGGACCAATAGAGAAAATGCCTCATCTGACATTTGCCTAAGGAGGGCTAGTTGCGGCAATGCAAACAGATGATTAGTTCATATCAATTATACAAATACATGGCTATATATATATATATATATATATATATATATATATATATATATATATATATATATATATATATATATATATATATATATATATATATATATATATATATATATATATATATATATATAGACACATATATATATACATACATACACCTATATAGTAATATATATTTACAGTATATAGTGCTGACATATTCTGCAGTGCTTTACAGTGCTTTTTTTTTTTTTTTTTTTTTTTTTTTTATAAAGGAGCCATTTTGTAATGACACTACCCCTTTAAATCTGAGCTTGCACCCGTCAACACAACACAGCTGTCGTAGAGGTTTCTATGCTCTGCAAGATGAATGAATCATAAAATATTTAACCAAAGCACAGCTGCGATCACAAAAATTACACTGGCAAAGGGAGTCACACCTTATGCCAGTTGGGCAGTAAAAGACAGCCATCTAAACCAACGCAGCTAAAGGTATTTAGTGGAAAGAGTTAGATGGGTTTGGCTTCCCTATACATACAATTCTGTAAAACTTGTGATATTCGCAGGGTTGAGAGCAATGACAGTAAATGCAGACTGAAATAGCTACCACCCACACATCTCCAACAGCAAAAGCCTTTACAGATTACCACTGAAGCTCAGAAAAACAGGAGGGGGTATAGTAAAAATAATACAGGGGCCAGATTCAACAGGTATTGTTTTTAAGTGGATTATAGCCAATGTTAATTTAACACACATAGTATGCTGTGAGAAGCTTGTGCAGAATGAAAGTTTACAAAAAAAATATTTTAAGCACATACAAAAATATCAGGTAATTTACATAAGACAGTAGATTCTACTCCATAAAAAAAGGATACGGGGCGTCCCTTCTGTCCTACAGACCAAGTACAAGCAGGCAGCTATGACATGGGTCATCTTCCGACCACGGGTCAGATGTTTGCTGACAGCCATTTTAAAGAAGTTGAAGGCAGTGTCCAGGCAATGCTTGTTTAGCTGTAACTGGACTCCCAAGTTGTGAATCTGACGCTTCCCTGAAAGATATAGAAAATATTGTTTAGATTACTTTATGCAATGCAATACAGGTACACATTACTATATATATGTATTCAAAAAGTTTAATTAAATGATATTCTATTTTATGTGGGATCCTTGATCTTCCTGCTAGTTAATAACATTAGCTGCGGTCAGTCACACATAATGCTGGGCTCCTTAAATCATCTGAAAGCAAGCCATGTACAAGGTTAGCCTGCAACCCTTGTCCAATGCAGATCTGCTAAACAGAATGTTGGGGTTCCTATCAAATCAAGCACTTTATTCTGAAAGGAAAAGTCAGGTACAGACATTTTTTCATGTTGCAGGGTTGCTTTACTAAAACTAGGAGATGTCCAATAGAGAGTGGAGGTCCAAGTGGGACAATAGAGAATACTATATCACTTGTAAGGTGAATAGCTGATATTGCAACTTAGGAACTACAGGGAGGTGGGTTATGCAAAGTAGTCCAGATCAGGCATGAATTAAACCCAAGGTGTGAAGTAGATCATAGATTCCTGTAGTAGTTTGTTGTCTGCACAGATTTGTATTTTTAGGAATTTATGCATTTGTTTCTAGTCTAGGTAATTAGCCATAAATGAATGGCCTAAATTCAGTCCTGTCTGCAGACTCCTAAAGGTGGCCATAGATGAAAAGATCTGCTCGTTTAGCGACATCGCAAACTAACGGGCATGGCTATATCGGGGGTAACAGAAGTTGGGCGGCCCTATGGCCGAACGATCAGATTACGATGAGAGCGCAATGGGCGGGATCAGTCAGGACAAAATAAAACCTGTCTGACCTATCTCCGCCGGACGAAAAATGTCGGAACTCTCCACACACGGTCCGAAAATCCTCGATTCGTACAATAGGATCTTTGCGTCTATGGCCACCTTAAGGCTTTGCATACGTTTGTTTTCGAACACTTTGCATTCATTTTCTGTTCTGAAATTGCCTTTGATTATAGAAAGTCATCCAGACTGTGGTTGGGGCCATTAAAATGTTTTCCTACTCGTGTGTCCAATTTTTTATTGCAGGAGACAATTCTATATGAGGTATCTTTTAAGTAGAGCGGTCATGACAGCAGAATGTGTCGCCCTACAAAGCATACATAGTTTTCATTTCAAACATTTCCAATATTTTGGAATAACTAAATGCTATGGGTATTTGGTACTCCTGGCTAAGTTCTGTAGGGCTATACAACCTCTGATCGACATCCTCTATTTTTTAATGTTACAATATACAGCTACACCTGCTGCTGATACTGCCCAGACTAATGTCATGATGCAGAAAAATGGTGAGCATCTCTTGCCAAAATTATAATTTAATATAATGTGCTTTTCTACTGATCAGTGCACCCGTTATGGTTCCAGCCATGGTTCTGGCTTAGGCTACGGGTCCTTGAGCCATGAGAAGCTAATCTCAGCAGAGGAAATGGCACACACTAAGTGCATTTCCCTCATTTAGCTCAGGGGTTCAGCTAATTTGCTTGCTTGTGGACATCCACCATTACCTATATACTTTCTTGCTGTGTCATATAAGGCAGAATTCCTCTTGAAGAGATACTTCAGGGTGGGCCTTTTTTCAAGTGTGAGGCTTGAGAATCACTTTTGCAAATGAATCAAGTACTGCATCACTGTTTTTTTTCTTGCAAAAAACAAACTAGAATCACAGAACATAGTGGAATGTAAAGATTATTGTTATAGCAAAAAGGTGTTGGCAGCTAAAAATGCTGGTTCTTCTCTCCTTGTTTCATGAACTGAACAAACAGACATTCTTACGGAATGGAAAAAAAACATTAAATAAAATTCAGTTCAAGTTTTAGAATGAGCTTCACAGAGTTCCTAAGATGAACAATCCGCAAAGGGAAAAAGGCAACTGTGTACAGCTAAAAAAAGATCTAAATTTAAAATAATCTATTTTTAAGCCACAACAACTGGATATATCTCAACATTCTTGAATGTACTCCCTGACTCTGCCAAGCACATGAGTAATCCACAGAAGGATAAAGAAAATTCCTCTTTGCTTGGTTAGGCTCCCCAAAGTTGGCACTGTATTATACAACTATTGCTGAATATACTTTGAAAACATAATTGGGCTAACTAACATAGAAGCTAAACTGCACAAGTGCAGTCGCCATAGCAATAAATCAGCAATTGGTTTTAATCAGTTTACTACCAGTTAGAATACTACAGGAAACTTGCTGCTACAACTGCACTGGTAGAAATTACTGGTAGTGCATGTGATTTTTATTAAAGGTACATCAAATCTGTGGTGGGAGATTTTCGTGCAGGTATACAAGATGTAGTCCCCACTGACTTTTTTTATATAAACTTTTTTACATGTGAATAAGTATACACATTTTTGGTCTGTGAACCCTCACAATCATACACTTCATCCTATGTAGATTCACATTTACCCTTGCGCTTAAGGATGTCATTTAAGCACCCATATCCACGAAAGCTTACTAATCAGCCTCTTTCATAGCATCACACAGGCATTATACTGCAAGAATATAGGTTTATTCTACTTAAATAGCACTACAATGGAGAAGAATAAAAATACAATACAGGTATTGAACCTATTATAAAGAATAATGGATATTTCCGTAATTTGGATCTTCGTACCTTAAGTCTACTAGAAAATCATTTAAACATGAAATAACCCCAATAGGCTGGTTTTGCTTCCAATAAGGATTAATTATATCTTGGTTTGGATCAAGTATAAAGGCACTGTTTAATTATTCTAGAGAATAAATGGAGTCTATGGAAGACATCCTTTCCATAATTCTGAGCTTTCTGGACAATGGGTTTCCGGATAACGGATTCCATACCCGTTCAACAAACAATTATACACAATAGATATAACAGTATTAAATATTACTTAATGTTATTGACTTCTGCCTGTCACTGCTTATAGAGGCCTTGACACTCAATTGTACTTTTTGAAGACGTCACAGAAATCCATGACATAAGGCACAGGCGGTATGAAGAGGTGCAAATTGCTGGTGGACAAAATGTCTCACATTAGTCAAGAGGAAGAAGGGCCCTGCCTTGTAGAGTATACAATTTAACACACTCACATCCTCTGTTTAATGCATATATTTTCGATCAGTGCTGATCACCAACATAGTGTGTACAATATCCAGTATAGTACAGATTACCATCCTGAAAAGAATGAACATCCAGCAACTACGGAGCACTTGGAGTGGTGTGTTAAAATCATTAAATTTTAATAATCCATAATAATAGATAATATCAGCGCAACAGCATACATATCAGATCATCCGCTTAATGCGTTTCATGACTTCTCGCCACTTCATCAGCGCTGTTAAGCGGATGATCTGATATGTATGCAGTTGCGCTGATATCTTTTAATATGGATTATTAAAATTTAATGATTTTAACACACCACTCCAAGTGCTCCGTAGTTGCTGGATGTTCATGGATTTGACCCGGAGGGGGACGGATGTTACATGCAGCATGGAGGTGAGAGAGATGTGATGCTCCCCGTATTTGGCTTTACATCCTGAAAAGAATAAATGAAATCGCTGCTTCTCTGGGCAACTAATCTCCTGCACTCTCCAGTAAAAAGCTTTCCCATAGGCAATAATGTGAATCGCTGGTGGTAAAACACATGTCGCTCCAGTCTCCCAAAATCACTACAAGAGGAAACTTCAAGCGACTTTGGGAGACTGGAGCGACACGTGTTTTACCACCAGCGATTGACATTATTGCCTATGGGAAAGCTTTTTACTGGAGAGTGCAGGAGATTAGTTGCCCAGAGAAGCAGCGATTTATCGATAGCGATTAATCTCCTGGTGTGTCACTGCCCTAAGTAGACCCTGGGCAGACTAGGGTCTAAAATACTGAAAAAAATGTATCACTGATTAAAAAAATAGAAAAAGTGAGAGTCACGTTTGTGTGTATCTCAGGGTACCCAAGCATGCTTGCTTCCTTCCTGTGCTTTCATTCTACTTCAGTGTCACTTCAAATGTCACTTGTCAGATCCCTTTGTTCCATTACATCACAACATCATTGTGATTTACTAAAGAAAAGCAGAGGAGATAAGAGAATAACCCAAATCACAATATTACAGTATCCCTTTACCTTCTCTTTGGCTTTCAATCAGTATTTGGTCATTTAGATAAACACTGATAGGCCTCATTAACTGCTCAACAGTGAGCAAGAATCCTATGACTGGGAGGAGGAGGTAGAATAAAATGTATTCCCCTAGGGCCTAGAAAACATGACTGTATCTGTATGAACTGTATGAACATTAAGCTTTGTGTTCAGAGGTAACTTTTTTTTTGTACAGGTATAGGATCTGTAATCCGAAAACCTGTTATTCAGAAAGCTCTGAATTACAGGAAGGCCATCACTTGTAGACTCCATTTTATCCAAATAATCCAACTTTTTAAAAATCCTATTTGGTTTAATTAATGTTTAAATTATGTCTTAGTAGGCTTAAGGTATGGATATCCAAAGTACGGAAAGAGCACTTATTCAGAAAACTCAAAGTCACAAACATTCTGGATAACAGGTCCCGAGCATTCTGGATAACAGGTCCCTTACCTTTACAACATTTTAGGGTTCATCTGAAATGTGCACCCATACTTTCATACATAATAAAAGCAGTTTTTTTCCTAAACCCTTGGCAAATGCACACTCCACATTAATATTCCTGGAGTCTTATACAGGTATGGGATTTATTATTCGAAAACCGGTTATCCAGAAAGCTCTGAATTATCGAAAGGCCATCTCCTATAGAATTAAAATTTTTAAAAATGATTTCCTTTTTCTCTGTAATAATAAAACAGTACATTGTACTTGATCTAAACTAAGATATAATTAATCCTTCCTGGAGGCAAACAAATTGGGTTTATTTAAATGTTTAAATGTTTTCTTAGTAGACCAAAGGCACAGAGATCCAATATACAGGTAGACCAGTTATTTGGAGCTCAGCATTCTGGATTACAGGTCCTATTCCTGTATCTCTTTAAGGTTCTGGCACAGCAGAATGTAAGCACTGCATCAGAACGCTATTTGTTTATAAAGTATGAACAATGATAGAAATATATGCGCCTTTGGCTCCTACACAAAGGAGTTTGCCCTTTTACTTAACTACAAAGGCTTAGGTCATTTGCCATGCAGTTTGTATTATTGGAAACAACAGAGAAAGGCTCTCTTCCTATGACACAACAGTTGATTTATATCTGATACTAACTGACAGTGCTGCATAGCTTCAAGAGAGCAGAGCTCATTTTCATTCAAAAGTTTAAAACCTTGGATTGCTGGGCTTCCCGGCGTGTCACACCCAATTAACAGGATACAAGTGCAACTATTCAGCTGCTGCTGCTGGAAAAAACATTTTGCTGAGTCTACAGTCATCTGGGGGATGACAAAATGCTGAAAGCATGTCAGGATCAGCCCAAACACTTCCAATATGAAATGTTTTGATTGCAGTGCCTACACGCACTATAACTGGTGGGGACAAAAATCAGAAATTGTATTTTCTTAATAAAAATACTTAAATAATTGCTCGTTTCAGACTGCAGTAAATGCGACTTAAAGGAGTTGTTCGCCTTAAAATTAAGTTTTAGTATGATGTAGAGAGTGATATTCTGAGACAATTTGAAATTGGTTTTCATTATTTGTGGTTTTTGAATTAAACAGCTCTGCAGTTTCAGCAATCTGGTTGCTGTGGTCCAAATAGAGACTGGAATATGAATGGAGGACCTATATAAAAAGTTTAGCAACATAAAGTAGCAATAACAATACATGTAGTCTTATAGAGCATTTGTTTTTAGATGGGGTCAGTGACCACCATTTGAAGGGATTCTGTCATGGTTTTTACACTATTTACACTGCAAATAATTTACTCTGCAATATAAAATGTCATTCATGAACCAGCAAGTGTATTTTTTTAGTTGTAATATTGGTGTGTAGGCAGCCATCTCAGGTAATTTGTCTGGTCATGTGCTTTCAGAAAGAGCCAGCACTTTAGGATGGAACTGCTTTCTGGCAGGCTGTTGTTTCTCCTACTCAATGTAACAATGTGTCTCAGGGGGACCTGGATTCTCCTATTGAGTGCTGTTCTTAGATCTACCATGCAGCTGTTATCTTGTGTTAGGGAGCTGCTATCTGGTTACCTTCCTATTGTTCTGTTAGGCTGCTGGGGGGGTCATATCACTCCAATTTGCAGTACTGCAGTAAAGAGTGACTGAAGTCACGTGACTGGGGGCAGCTGGAAAACTGACAATATGTCTAGCCCCATGTCAGCTTTAAATATAAAAAAACCTGTTTGCTCTTTTGAGAAACAAATTTCAGAGTAGAATTCTGCTTGAGCAGCACTATTAACTGATGCGTTTTGAAAAAATTTCCCCATGACAGTATCCCTTTAAATACTGGAAAGAGTCAGAAGAATAACTCAAATAATTAAAAGAAAAAGTATTAAAATTAAATAGTGAAGACCAATTAAAATGTTGCTTAGACTTGACCATTCTATAACATACTAAAAATGTACTTAAAGGTGAACCACCCCTTTAAGGAGGGCAACATATTTCTGCCATAACATGAATTTGACATTTTATTTCACCTTAGGCAAGACGGGCTGCCAAAATAAAGCAAATGCTCAGTTTAAGATCAACAAGAAGCAAAAAAAGCAAAGTATACTGTCCATCCCCAACATAGTAGAGCCATAAAAAAACACAAGGAATATGCCAGATTATAACACTTCCGTGGGCTGAAGACACATTATGTATACAAG
Organism: Xenopus laevis; assembly: GCF_017654675.1. NCBI lineage: Eukaryota > Metazoa > Chordata > Amphibia > Anura > Pipidae > Xenopus > Xenopus laevis. Next base: position 92,156,019 of record NC_054385.1, read on the forward strand.
GCATTTCATTATTGCCCAAACTGAGCAATTTTACAGCTATATAAAGATGGCTTCTGCTTTTGGGAACAAAGCAAAGAACTACTGGCTACGAAGCTGACGCACTACCCTATTGGCCATCCAAGTCTGTCACTGCCAAAATGAATGAGGATACTTTTCAAGTTTGGGCATAAATCTATAACTAAGCCTTTGTTGTTGTGGCTTTTATTTCCATTAAAGAAACTACAAACATTGCAAGTTTAAACAAAAAGGGAAAACTATAAGGTTATAAAAGTTCAGCTGGACTTTACACTGGTGAAACTACTACGCTCTGGGCTTTATTCTTACAGCAGAGAAATACTTTATTATGACTTTTCTGTGAAATAAGACATTGTAACATATAGTATTTATTTCTTCATTACAATTTAAATTTATTCGAACATTTTTTGCGGACTCCAGCTCCAGGTAACCAAAATTGCTTCCGACTCCACAGCTCGGAGTATAGTCAGGCAGCTCAGAAGGATACTTTTGACACTTTCACAAAGACCATAAACTAGAAGTGAGTGTGTTCATACCATTCTGTAGTGTTTGTGCACGAGACTCCTTTCCCACATTGGTGTGAAATCCTGTTCCCAGTGATGGAGTTTTACCAGAACCTGCCAAATTAAAAACAAAACATAATTAAATGTAGCCTTTTAAAAAAAAAATTAAATCTGTCAACCCCAAAATTTTAAATTGCCTAATAAAAGAAAACATAATTCTAAGCAAATTTCTAATATAGATGTATTAAACATTTTCAGAGCTTTCAAAATTATTTGTAAAAACTATTGCTCTTGAAAGCAGCATTTGCTTAATCCTGTTGTTACTTTTTAAACAATGTTGCAGGAGTCTTGGTTCCCCAGCAAATACAGGTCAGGTGGCCATAGATGCAAAGATCCAATCGTTTGGCAACATCGCCAAACGAGCCGATCTTTTCCAGATATGCCATTAACGAGCATCGCTATATCGGGGGTAATCGGATTGTTCGGCCATATAGCCGAATGATCCGATTACGATGCGCAATGGGCTCCGGCGGGTCAAAATCAACCCATCTCCGCCTGAAAAAAAGATGTCGGCACACGCCACACACGATCCGAAAATCGTACGAATCCTCGATTCGTACAATAGGATCTGTGTGTCTATGGCCACCTAAATCAGCTGCCTTGTCTTACATAGTATCAACAGTCTGAGCCACCAGGGCAGAGAAAAAAAAGGGACAAACATGGATTTCAATAGCAATACATATACAAATAACTTAAAAACCATAGAAATGTGTAATGAATGTATATTACAAAGTTGCTTAGAATTATGTTTTTTTATTTTATTTATTGCAAACATTATTTTTGGGTTGACATTCATACAGGAATTATTTCTCAAGATTCATTTGTGTTCTGTCTGTGACTGTTAAACCATGCCTCAGGTACCAACGTCATAGCAATACACTGTATAAAACAGGCACTATTATATTGATCCAATAGCTGCCCTATGTAATCCTATGTGCAAACAATAGTTATCTGGAAAATCAGGGTGTGTTTTAAAGAACTTATACTGACAAGAGGAACAACTTAAATATTTTTTTTCTTTATAGGATGATCAAATGTATGATTATAATGCTTCAGAAACCTCACAAGCAATAAAACTGACATGTGAAATATTTATTACCGGTATTTATAAATGTATAATAATCACAAGAAGACTGTTATTTTGCATTTCAAATGACACCAATCCAGTTAAACCTACTACCTTGCCTTTGCAGATAACAAATGTAAGAAAACAGTGCCACCTACAGTACATATCTCAAACTGCAGAAACCAGAATGCACAGGCAAATTATGAGGCATATTAATGTGATGTCTACACTAGCAATATTCGTCATATGTCAAAGTACAACAATAAGTCAGTCCTATAGGGAGCAGGCAGTATTTACAATTAGAAGAAAAGAGGTTCCAGCTAAATATTTGTAAGGGTATTTTTACAGTGAGAGCTGTGAAGATGTGGAATTCTCTCCCTGAATCAGTTGTACAGGCTGATAAATTAGATAGCTTTAAGAAGGGGTTGGATGGCTTTTTAGCAAGTGAGAGAATACAGGGTTATTATGGAAGATGGCTCATAGTACAAGTTGATCCAAGGACAAGTCCGATTGCAATCCTAGAGTCAGGAAGGAATTTTTCCCCTCTCTTCATGCAGGAGTCAGATTTTGATGGACAGTTAGGTCTAATACATGATTAGGGGTGCTCTTTTGCCTAGAATATGTGTTATAGTTACTGGTCTCTCTAAACTCCAACTCAAATCCTTGCTCTCTAAGGGTAATGTCCGACAGAGAGATTTGTCGCCCCTTGATAAATTGGCACTACTGCAGACGACAAATCTCCCAAAAATGCTTCTACACTGGCAATAATTAAAATTGCCCGTGGTAAGATCTCCACATCACAAAGTTGCCTCATGAGGAAACATGGAAAAATAGAAACATTGGAAAAATGAAAACACGTAGGTTACCACCAGCAATTTCAATTATTGCAAGTGGAGAAGCATTTTCCGTCCCCCGCAGTAGCACCAATTTATCACGGATGACAATCTCTCGGTGGGACATTACCCTAAATGTAAGTTTGTATCAGAGTTACATAGTTAAGTTGGGTTGAAAAAAGACAAAAGTCTATCGAGTTCAACCCCTCCAAATGAACCCCAGTACACATACCTACACACACCCACTGAAACTATATATATATCAATATCTATATTAGATGCAGATTTTAGTATCACTATAGCCTTGAATAGTATGCTTGTCCAAAAATCATCCAAGCCACTCTTAAAGGCATTAACTGAATCAGCCATCACAACAACACCCGGCAGTGCATTCCACAACCTCACTGTCCTGACTGTGAAGAACCCCCTACGTTGCTTCAAATGAAAGTTCTTTTCTTCTAGTCTGAAGGGGTGGCTTCTGGTACGGTGATCCTCTTTATGGGCAGGCACGAGGAACGATTCGTTTTCCAAAGTCGCACGTAATTGTCTCACAAGGAAACTTCAGGCAACTTCGGAAAATGAAGCGCTTAATTAGGGGTGCAAGGATTTTAGATACTCTAAACAACAAGCAGCAGTTCTAAACCAGGTGAAATCCCCAGTTATTTGAACACATCCCCATGCATCTTGTTACTTTAGTCTGGTTCAATATTGAGGGAGTGGTAATGGCTCAATGGCCGACAGCCAATGCTGCTTACAGTACCCTCATTGATTTCCTGTCCATCTGAGATCTGTTGCTTGAACAGCAGATAAAAAGATGTTTTCCAACTCTAGTGATGGAGACAGCAAAACAGGCTTGATTTGCATGTTTATACCAGACTCAAAATAATTCATTATCCCATTTCTGCAAATATACAGGAAATCACAGCTCTGACAATGCAATATTTGCAATGTCTCTTATTGTTTTACATAAGTGGAGATATAGAGATATAGAGATATATATTTACACACATATATACATACACACACAAAGATACACCTTTATTTAGATAGGGACAAACACTGCAATAAAAAAAATCAACAGCAACAAGCTTTAGTGGAACACTTAAAAGCCAACGCCATAGACAGAGTATCTCAGCCTGTGGATAAATGCAGGCCAACAATCCACTCCTACAATGAGAATCAGCCCCTTCATTGCCTGCACCTGGTACAACTGTGCAAGCTTGGATACAGGCACATAAGGTGAATTTCATCGCCAAAATGCTTACATACATTTCAGAGCTGAAATCCGCCGTGTGTGATTGCATGGATAAAAACAGGCAGTGATCCATTGTGTCACATTAGCTTAAAGTGGACCCGTCACCCAGACACAAAAATCGGTATAATAAAACTCATTTTCAAATTAAACATGAAATTCAATTTCTATTTTTTATTAAAGCAATCATAGCTGTTGTAAGCTCATTTAAACATCTTAGCTGTTAATCAAATATTGTCTGCCCCTCCTCTATGCCCTGGGCATAGAGGCGGGACAGACAATTACTTTCACTTTCCATTCAGCACTTCCTAGAAATCGCTGCTCTCCCCACATTCCCCCAGTTCTCTTGACCGTTTAATTGTGTAACCAGTGCATGGGGATGGACATCAGGTCCCCCATTCTGGTGCACAAACAAGATTCTGAGATGATGCAAGACTTTTCTTAATAACAGTGTCCACAAAATGGCTCCTGCCTGCTTGCTATAATTATGAATTCCCAGACTGGAGGAAACCAAAAATTCAAAAAATGTATATAGTGTAATTAAAGTTCACTGCCACAATCTGCTCTGCATGTATTCTCCACAGTTTGTGTCACACCCTTCAATGATAAACTGGAAATCTATGTAGTAAAATATGACTTCTTTGCCTGGAAGCATTGGAGATGTTATGTTCCCCTCCGCCATCTCCACTTGAGATTTAACCAACAGATATGCCTTAACTGAGTGCTGTCACACCATTTATCAACTCCTACTAAATGGGAGAACAAACTAAAGTGGAGTTCTCATCTACCATCCCTCAGCACAATCGTTGGGGCTGATCGGTGGTACGTGGGAACTCCCCTTTGTGCTTTACGGGTGCTTTGAGATCCTTTTTGACAAATTACCTTTACCTCAACCATTCTAATATCAAAGGAAAACTAAGCCTCCCACAGCCAAAAGTCCCCCCTGCACAGTGTTACACCAGAATTGTGTTACACCAGAACCGTGTCCCCTGTAGAAATAGTGACCCGCTCATGCAGGACAGCGGAACACAGGGGCACCATGTTAGTCAGCTTCAGCTTCTTCGTTAAGCGAGCACCGACATGTCCATACATGGCGCATGCGCAGTTGGAGCTGGAATGCTCCGTAAGGCAAGAAGAGTATCCAGAAGAAGCCGAGGCTGGCGAACACCGCACTCCTGTGCTCTGCTGTGCTGTTCTGCATGTGCAGGACAGTATTTCTACAGGGGACACAATTCCTGGTGTAAAACTGTGCGGGGGGAGGCGGACCAGCGGAGGGGGCCCAATGGTGACTTTTGGCTGTGGAGGGTTTAGTTCTCCTTTAAAGACTGTGTTACATTGAGGTTTACAGCGGCGTAACTACCGGGGGAGCAGGCGGTTCTGGGTGTACGGAGGGGGGCGGGGGCCCGGCAGCGCATCCCGTGCCCCCCTCTAGTTACGTCACTGGAGGTTTAGTGTGACCATTAAATATTTTTTGATGATGGGTACAAATTTTACACAGCTCTAATTATGCATTAAATATTGTTGAAATGTCTATTTATGACTTTATTATATAGGGGAATCATTAATTTTACATTGTACTTAAGGTCTATTAGCTCGGACAGTAGTTTAATTTTTAAAAATCCCCTCCGCCAGCGATATGCCACTTGCACCGGGAGGGAGCTCCCGGTTCAAGCTGCCATGTGGAGTACACGCATGCGAATGCCGTAACTTGCCAATTATGAGCATGTACACAACGTCAGAAGCTCCAGGAGCTACCCTTGTTTGGGGAAATATTTTTGGTCAACAGGTGCCCTTTAAGCAAATAATGTGATGTTGGGGAAACAAATTCAACTCCTGAACAAACAAAAGCTAACAAAATAATGGACACAGTTATTTTGAAACACTAAAATAATAAATTTCTAGGCAATGGGTACAACCCCCCCCCCCCAAGGATGTATTAGACCTAACTCAAAAACTGACTACCTCCTGTATGAAGAAAGAATGACGCTAAGAGAGGGTGAGTGAAAAGTAACTTGATTATTTCATTAACAGTGCAGACATTTTAATGCATTATATTTAGATCTCATAAATGTATGCAATTGCATATTGCAATTGATCCCCTTTAAGTTGCATCCTACAGTCTTGTAACTGCATAAAAACCCTGCTACAGAAAGAACATTTGTAATTTCCAGCAGCACCTGTGTAGATATGGATTTATCATGTGCAATAAACCTGCACATTAGCTTAAAAGGAGAACTAAAGCTTAACTAAACAAGTAGCTAGAAATGTTGTACATTGTGTTTTGGGCTTCTGTATCAGCCCAAGGCAACCACAGTCCTTTAGCAGTAACGATCGGAGTCTCTAAAGATGCCCCAGTAGCTCCCCATCTTCTTTTCTGCGGATTCACTGCACATGCTCTGTGCTGCTCTCACTTACTGAACTTAGGGACCCACTTACAATATACAGTACACATAGAATATACAGTGGTGTGAAAAACTATTTGCCCCCTTCCTGATTTCTTATTCTTTTGCATGTTTGTCACACTTAAATATTTCTGCTCATCAAAAACCGTTAACTATTAGTCAAAGATAACATAATTGAACACAAAATGCAGTTTTTAAATGAAGGTTTACGTTATTACGTTATTAAGGGAGAAAAAAAAACTCCAAATCTACATGGGCCTGTGTGAAAAAGTGATTGCCCCCAGTGTCGGACTGGGGGGCCCGGGGCCCACCGGGACAGCTGTCTAGGGCCCCACTCTGGCCTCCCCGTCCGGCCCCTACTTTGAAGTGCGCCGGCGCGCACGCATTCTGGCGTGCTCAGCGCGCACGCACGATGCTGTACTCGCCGCATCGGCGCATGCGCAGGCTGCGCGGCGCAGTTTTTTCTTTCCGATTTGTGAATGGAGAGAGGTGGTCTGGCCCGGCGGGGGCCCATGAGGGTCGGGGCCCACCGGGTTTTTTCCCGGTGTCCCGCCGGGCCAGTCCGACACTGATTGCCCCCCTTGTTAAAAAATAACTTAACTGTGGTTTATCACACCTGAGTTCAATTTCAAAGGTTATAAAGCCATTTCTAAAGCTTTGGGACTCCAGCGAACCACAGTGAGAGCCATTATCCACAAATGGCAAAAACATGGAACAGTGGTGAACCTTCCCAGGAGTGGCCGGCCGACCAAAATTACCCCAAGAGCGCAGAGACAACTCATCCGAGAGGCCACAAAAGACCCCAGGACAACATCTAAAGAACTGCAGGCCTCACTTGCCTCAATTAAGGTCAGTGTTCACGACTCCACCATAAGAAAGAGACTGGGCAAAAACGGCCTGCATGGCAGATTTCCAAGGCGCAAACCACTTTTAAGCAAAAAGAACATTAAGGCCCGTCTCAATTTTGCTAAAAAACATCTCAATGATTGCCAAGACTTTTGGGAAAATACCTTGTGGACCGACGAGACAAAAGTTGAACTTTTTGGAAGGGGCGCGTCCCGTTACATCTGGCGTAAAAGTAACACAGCATTTCAGAAAAAGAACATCATACCAACAGTAAAATATGGTGGTGGTAGTGTGATGGTCTGGGGTTGTTTTGCTGCTTCAGAACCTGGAAGACTTGCTGTGGTAGATGGAACCATGAATTCTACTGTCTACCAAAAAATCCTTAAGGAGAATGTCCGGCCATCTGTTCGTCAACTCAAGCTGAAGCGATCTTGGGTGCTGCAGCAGGACAATGACCCAAAACACACCAGCAAATCCACCTCTGAATGGCTGAAGAAAAACAAAATGAAGACTTTGGAGTGGCCTAGTCAAAGTCCTGACCTGAATCCTATTGAGATATTGTGGCATGACCTTAAAAAGGCGGTTCATGCTAGAAAACCCTCAAATAAAGCTGAATTACAACAATTCTGCAAAGATGAGTGGGCCAAAATTCCTCCAGAGCGCTGTTATCGCAAACGCTTGATTGCAGTTATTACTGCTAAGGGTGGCCCAACCAGTTATTAGGTTCAGGGGGCAATTACTTTTTCACACAGGTTTGGATTTCTTTTCTCCCTAAATAATAAAAACCCTCATTTAAAAACTGCATTTTGTGTTTACTTGTGTTATCTTTGACTAATAGTTAAATGTGTTTGATGATCAGAAATATTTTGTGTGACAAACATGCAAAAGAATAAGAAATCAGGAAGGGGGCAAATAGTTTTTCACACCACTGTACATGTCACAATATAAGGCTGATTAGAAATTAATACAGATAACTACTACATGGCAGCTCAGAAACCAGTGCAATTAGCATCAGAATTTAATAATCAGCCCTGTAGCATCAGCTTATATCTTGAATAACAGGTGCACCTGAGGAAGGGGTTTTCCCCCGAAAGCTTGTGTGAATTCCACTGAAACAAAATGTTTTAAAGGCAAAGGCCTGAGGATGGTGTGCTTCATATCCTGTTATTCAAGATACCGAATTTGGCTGACTTGGAGGCAGCTTCGGAGTGGATGCACCCAGAAAAAGTAAGGGGTGTGCTGAAGAAAAAATTGTTTTTGGACAGCATTAGCTTATATAACAGGCCAACCTAATTTTCTACTTAATAATTTGTGATGACCCCTAAGCTTAGCTTCTTAGCAGCTGCTCAGAGCCCACTGAGGATGTGAGTGTAGCACACAATTACTAAGATGGTGACCCCCTGTAACAGGTTTGAAGTCCTGGATCATTACTGCTGTTGAGAAGCTGAAACTTTAGGCTGGTGCAATAAGTTCAGTATATAAAGCTTGGCATTTTTAACCATATTCATTTTTAGGGTTTAGTTCTCCTTTAACGTACTCCTCTTGCAAATTAAAAAAAATCTTATTGTTCTCATTGGCACTTCATTATTGGCTTCAGGTTCTTCAATACTTCTGGCCAAAAAAACTAAAACGGCACTACAGCAGTATATACATGAATATCTCCCTCTGCGTCAGTTTTAATAACCCGAAGGCACCTGAAATGGAAAAAGGCCCTTGCCAAAATCGCTTTCCTTTTTCCAGATCATCTAAAATTCTAGTGGTTCTGTAACTCCATAACATGAGCCATTGTCCATAAAACAGTCAATTTCTTGATTCCAGGGCTTACGCTGGCCAGTTTAATAAGAGTGAGAGCTTGCATTTTAAACAGCTTTTATACATGATTAACATCATCCTTAAACCTCCAACTGACATTGAAGTCTAAAAAGCCTTTACAAAACTGATTAAGTAAAATTAGAAATATTCTTTAAGGGGACCTGTCACCCAAAAAAAATATTCCAAATATTTGTTTATCATGTTAGTCAAGCAAAATAAAGTTTAATTACACTATATAAAATTATTTGAATCTTGTTTCCTTCAGTCTTGGAAGTCATAATTATAGCAAGCAGGCAGGAGCCATTTTGTGGACACTGTTATTAAGGCAAGTCTTGCATCATCTCAGAATCTTATTTGTGCACCAGAATGGGGGACCTGCTGTCCATCCCCATGCCCTGGCTACACAATTAAATGGTTAAGAGAACTGGGGGAATGTGGGGAGTGCAGTGACATCTAGTAAATGCTGAATGAAAAGTGAAAGTAATTTCTTCCACTGCCTCTATGCCTAAGGCATAGGGGAGGGGAGGGCAATATTTGAACGGCAGGTGAGATTTTTAACAGAGTTTACAACAGCAATGAATGCTTTAATAGAAAAAAAATAATAATTTGGATTTCATGTTTAATTTAAAAAGGACGTTTATTATACAGGTTTTTAGGTCTGTGTGACAGTCCCACTTTAACAAGTAGGCTACGGAAATTAAAGAAATTGAGATTTTGCTTGTGCCTGAAAACTATATTAGATTGTTATAGTGCCTTATTACTGTCAGTTTAAAGGACAACTAAATCCTTTAAATTGCTTTTAATATAGCTTTAATGCAGTACATAGAACTGGTGTATTAATTCTCATACACGGCCTTAAAATTCACTTTTAGTATGATGAGGACAGAGATCTGCAAATGGCCTTTGTTTTCTATTTTTTGCGGTTTTTGAATGATTTAGGAATTTCAGCAGCTATCCGGTTGCTAGGATCTAATGGTTTGAACGAGGGATCGAAATGTCATCATGAGAGGGCCTGAATAGAAAGATAAGGAACAAAAAGTAACAATAACAAAGTTGTAGCCCCAGAGAGCTACAGTTTTTTTGGCTGCCGGAAAAAGCGACCCACATTTAAAAACTGGAAAGAAAAAGAAAGAATTAAAGGACTAGTCAGCCCCAAAATAAAAATTTGTCTAAATAAAAACTTAATTCTAAGCAACTTTTCTAATAAAAACAGTTGCTATTGAAAGCAGCATTTGTTGAACTCATGTTTGTTACTTTTTAAACAATGTTGCAAAAGTCTTAGTTCCCCAACAAAGAAAGGTCTGTTAATCAGCTGCCTTGTCTTACATTGTAAGTGGATACATTGTTTAGTAGCAAGTCCAGCTCCTACTGAGCATGCGCCTGAACTTTAGGAAAGTCTGCCAAAAAGCCACTCTTAAGGTGGCCATACACAGGCATACTTTTATTGTTCTGCGATGAACGATCGTATCGTTGAACTATGGTCTGACGATTATTTTACCATACCATATGCCATCCACGGAGAACGATTAGATGAGATTTGAAGAGAACGCTTATTTAGGGCAGCGACACACTCAGATTTGGGGAGATTTAATCGCCTGGAGATAAATCTCTTCTTGGGGCGACTAATCTCCCCGAACTGCCTCCGACCGGCTGGCAGCCAGGGATCAGGAACCTTGGCTCTCCAGCTGTTAAGGAACTACAAGTCCCACAATGCAATAATGGAGCCTTTTGAAGGAGTCTAAAAGCAAATGCATTGTGGGACTTGTAGTTCCTTAACAGCTGGAGAGCCAAGGTTCCTGATCCCTGGGCTAGACTCTCAGGTGGGATGGCACTCTGAGCGTTTCATTTGTGAGGCAACTTCAGGAGACTTCAGAAAACAAAGAGCAGCGTTTGCCATGCAGCCAGCAATTCTAGTCGGCAGGAGGCAGTTCGGGGAGATTAGTCGCACCGAAAAAGAGATTTGTCGCTGGGCGACTAATCTACCCAAATCTGAGCGTGTCTCTGCCCTTACTGTTGTAGATAGCGGTAGGATGCTTGTCTTCAAAATTCTAGCAAGACGGATTGCAGACTTTCTAAACAGTTACAAATTTGACACATAGTGGATACATTGTTTAGTAGCAAGTCCAGCTCCTACTGAGTATGTGCCTGAACTTTAGGAAAGTCTGCCAAAAAGCCACTCTTAAGGTGGCCATACACAGGCATACTTTTATTGTTCTGCGATGAACTATCGTATTGTTGAACGATCATCTGACGATTATTTTACCATACTATATGCCATCCACTGAGAACGATTATATGAACAGATAAAACCTTATAGTTTGCTTTGTGTATGGACGAACATTGTTCAACAAGCGAGGAGTGCTGCTAGCATTGTGTCACTGTCTGTAGTATATAGTCAGTTTCTCCTTCCCTGCTCCATGCAGACATATGGATTTATGTCTTGCTATGGCATAATAATCTTCTTTCACAAGAGGTGATAGGGTGATATTCCTGTAGTCAGCACCAATTTATTTTTTATAAAAGTATATGTTCATTGTTCCGTATATGTTCGTTGGCTTGTGCCACAATTCTGACATGCGCAAAGAGGGATTTTATCCGTGAACGACTAAAATTTTTAAACTCATCTGATCAATTTTGTGAATGATAATGTTGAGACAATCGTGTCGTTCTTCCGACGATTGTTCGTCCGTATCAAACCTTAACAGTCACCAATCTAACCAGCTTTCAAACAGGGGCCACTGCAAAACTATGTATAATGAGCCAGAATGTTATTTCTCAGGGCAAAATAGCGACAGTGACATAGTAATGAGGGGCACAATAGAGAGACAAGTCACAGGTGGAGCCTAGCCCCGCAACCAATGGTCAAAACACGATTAAGGAGTTAGCATGTTCATTAAAAGGGGAGGGGTTCACATTTACATTAACTTTCAGTATGTTATAGAACTACCAGCTCTATGCGAGTTTTCAATTGGTCTGAATTATTTATTTTATACCGTTTTTTCATCATTTGCCTTCTTCTTCTGACTCTTTCCAGTTTTCAAATGGTGTCACTGACCCCATCAAAAACAAACGCTCTTTAAGGCTACAAATGTATTGTTATTGCAACTTTTTAATACTCATCTTCTATCCAGGCCTCTCCTATTCATATTCCAGTCTCTTATTCAAATCAATGCATGGTTGTTAGGGCAATTTGGACCCTAGCAACCAGAATGCTGAAAATGCAAACTGGAGAGCTGCTGAATAAAAAGCTAACTCAAAAACCACAAATAAAAAAAATGAACAATTACAATATCACTCAGAATATCACTCTTTACATCATACTAAAAGTTAATTTAAAGTTGAACACTCTCTTTCACAGTGGACTGTCAACCACTTTTTTCTATGCACATGCTCACAGAGCCCTTCTGGAGGCTCATTAATTACTCAGTGACAATTATAAGGATTCTGTAATTCACACACTGTACCAGACCAACTTAAACACATGTATACATTGAAAGGCCTACAAAAATGATTATATAGGAATGTCATAACAATGGACTTAACGGTAAAGGAAAAATACTAAATCCCAAATAAGTAACTATGTCAATAAAGCATGGGCATTCACACATTGTGACAAGGTTACATGGCAATTAAAGTAAAGGGCATCTGCACAAATAAAACACAACCATCACACAAAACCCCTAACTAACAGTGAATGCAATAAAAAATAAATAAAAAAAAAAAGACTAAAAAACAAGATATAGCATCCACTCCTGACATCCAAATCATGATAACTAGAGCACTTGGTTACTTGAGAGTACCCATAAACTTTGTGCTAGGTAGAAAGGGATATAAGAGATTGGTGACGGTATTTAGTCTGTGAATCAACTCCAACTCTGCAAAAACAGATGTTCTCTGTTACCACCTCTAACTGGAGGAGGAACATGTTCTAAAGGTGGTCGTAAATGGGCTGATAAAAGCTGCTGACAAAGTTATGAGCTTTTTGGCCAGTGTATGGGGCCCTCTGACAGGCTTCCCCGACCAATATCTAGGTGAAAACAGGCCAGATGTCTATCAGGCAGGCTTGAAAATGCGGTCGGATTGAGGAACACATTGCTTTGTTGATGCGGTCCTTGATCCCGCTGTCTACATTCCTAGTCTTGTGATCTGATCGTTGGGCCTTAAAGGAGAATTCAACCCCCTAGGTGCAAAAATCCCTCCCCCCTCCCCTGCGTAGGTCCCCCTCCCACCTCCCCCCCCGGCAAATGCCCCTAACTTGTTACTTCCCCCTCTCCTTCTAGGTCATCTCCAGCAGAGTTCACGGCAGCCATCTTCTCCCGAGCACTCTTCTTCCTGTAGTCATTGGCATTTGGTGACGCATGTGAAGTTGGAGGCATTTGCCGGTTCGGATCTACTGTGCATGCACCAAAAGTCACGAAGTTTCCGAAAAAGAAATCTAGGAAAAAAGACTCTAGGGCACATGCGCAGTAGCTCCGTACCGGCAAATGTCTCCAACTTCGCATGCGCCCTAGAGTCACAAAGTTTCCGATTTCTTTTTCGAAAACATTGTGACTTTCGGCACATGCGAAGTAGATCCGAGCCGGCAAATGCTTCCTACTGCACATGCGCCACCAAATGCCGATGACGACAGGAAGAAGAGTGCTCAGGAGACGATGGCTGCTGTGACCTAGAAGGAGGGATAAGTAACAAGTTAGGGGCATTTGCCCGGGGGGAGTAGGCTGGGGGGGAGGTGGGCGTACGCAGGGGAGGGTATTTTGAACCTAGGGGGTTGAATTCTCCTTTAAGGTGGGCATATCGGTGCAAGATCTGCTCTCCAAACAAGCAGAACTGCCCGTATATGGCCACCTTGAGACCACACATTTAATACTCAAAAGTGTTGGAGCATCTGCTTTTTAGTGTTGTCTCTAAAGAAGACCTCCTTACATTACTGCCAGTCACTGTGCATCAGCATCCGACTCCCTTGCTGCTGCGCTACATCTTCAAGTCCAACTTGCTTTAACATTGACTCTGTGCCAACTCCACTTCTGGCACCTGCTAAATGTCAGTATGAGCTCTCATCCACTGCATCAGGCCCCATGCCAACCCCTACACAAACTCCATCCTCTGCATAAGACTCCTCGCTCAAACTGTTTGCTCCAAGACCAACCCAAGACCTGACTCTTTGCTGGTACTACAGCCAGGTGGCCCATTGCCTTTTGAGAAAAACCACCAAAACGTATGTCCCTGTTGGCAATTTATATTGTTCTACCCTTGAAGGCAATCTTTGAGCTAATTCACTCTAATGTATCCTATTAGGGCCCTGTAATTCTGCAGGAACCATCAGCAGCCAGAATTCCTTTCCCTAGTAACTCTGCCATGTACCTCCCTGGGTGCCCTTTTGTGAGACACTAACGAAATAGAGTTGGCACAAAGTCTGGTCTCCCAATGAGATGTTTGTTTTTAAACTGCTGACCAGTTATTGCTTCCTGCTGAATGGTTGCTATGGGCTACCAGACCAGGAGATAACGTTGCACCTTTTTCAAATTCACACTACCACTTGCCATAGGAACTGCTGTTTCATGACTAGATGATGCGGTCACTCCCCACAAGCCTGCTCCTACACACCATTGCCTACCATATACACACACACACACATACATATCTACACACACAAATACACACACATATATATATATATATATATATATATATATATATATATATATATACATACATACATACATACATACATACATATATACATACACACACACACACACACACACACATACATACATATCTACACACACATCTACACACACACTCTGACAGCCCTTGCCCAAGCACACAACATGGCCACACACTTGCTCCCTATATGAGTGGCACACAAGTATCACAATGCGCCTGTGAGTGCCCCACATAGAGCAGCACATGGTCAGGCCCCCTCCCTCTCCTCCAGAGGCCACTCACATTCAGACGAGACGAACTGTCCAACTGCTGAGGAAACGCCGCCTGCGCCCTCCACGAACTGCACCTCGGAAACGATGATATTATCCTCCAGCACCGAGCCGCAGCCCGTACACACCGCATCCCCGCGAGCCGCATCTACGTCTATATCCGTACAGCCACAGTTCTTACACACCCGGCTGCTCATCCTGCCGCCCAGCCACTACAACCTCATGTGAGTCTTAGAGATAAACACACTTCCCGGCTTCATACACGGCCTACGCACGGCGGCGCTACAGGTATAGGCTAACGCCAAGTACCGCGAGATTTCAAAGCCGGGTGAGTTTCGGGAGTAGGGAGCCACCTAGCGGCCACAGCGCGTATACGTTTCACTAAAACCAATAGACGTCGCCTTCTGTTATGTTTCCAGAGTGAATTAAAATGTGTCCGGCTCTCATATGAACATGCTTATTATTACCACAGTTATTTTCCTTTATTATCCTGCCCTGGTGGAGCTTACAATCTAAAGTCCATATTAAAGTTGTTTTCATCAGGACAAGCCAATAAATCTGACTGGAATCCAACTTATAGGGGTTGTTCACCTCTGAGAAAACTTTTAGTATGATGTAGATTGTGATATTCAGACACAATTTGTAATTGGTTTTCGTTTTTTATTATTTAAGGTTTTTGACTTATTCACTCTGTATTATAATCTGGTAACTAGGGTGCAAATCCCCCTAGCAACCATGCACTGATTTGAAGAAGAGACTGGAATATGAATAGGAGAGGGTCCTTACTAGAAATATGAGAAATAAAAAGTAACGATAACAATAAATGTGTAGCCTTACAGAGCATTTGCTTTTTAGATGGGGTCAGCGACGCCCATTCGAAAGCTGGAAAGAGTCAAAGGAGAAAGACAATTTATAATTATCATAACAATAAAAAAAAAATAATGAAAACCAATGGAAAAGTTGCTCAGAATTCTATTCCATACTAAAAGATACCTTGAAGGTGAACCAGCCCTAAGACCCCAGTTATGCGAGGCAACTATTCTAACCATTAAGGCGCCATGCTTTGGCAATTGTCATGGAAAGGCTTCTGGTTTTAACAGAGGCGTAACTTATCAATATTTTGGGGGCCTAAATTGAATTCAATTTAGGCCCCCAAAATATTGATAAGTTTGCCTAGCCTACCAAGATATAGTTAAATTACTCATTAATTGGGGCCTCACTGGGGCAACCGCAGGGTCTGCTTCTTCTGTAGTTATGCCCCTGGGTTTTAACTTTCTTTTGAGGTTCAAGCCCCCTTTTTGTTAAGCCTTATAATAGGTTACAGATATATGTATAAAATAATAATTGCTATTATAATGTATTTATTCTTCCTTTCATTAATATTATGCCAGCACATAAGTGTTCACTTACCTATAGCCACTTACCTAGTTACTTAAGGGAGTGTTTTTCCTCTCTACCACATAATATAATTCTACCTATCTGTTAGAAATGATCAGTTGTCCTTAATTCATTTAGTCATCATTGTTTACCAAGCTGGAGAGTAAAGAAACAATAAAAGGGAAACTATTAAGTCAATGCTTGTGTGTACTTTCTTATCTTTTCCAAAAAAGTATGGAAATGCCAATCATTTCTCTGGCTCTAAAAATCAAAATTTTATACTGTACTATTCCATATAGCACTAGGGGTGCAATATAGCAATGCAATCCACCATGGCACGGTATGTACTGTACATAGGGTTGCCACCTTTTCTGGAAAAAAATACCGGCCTTCCTATATTTTTTTGGGTTTTCCCTATAAATAACATTGGCATCACCAAAATTTTTACCAGCCAGGTGGCAACCCTAACTGCACCCCTGTGTATAGCAAGGCTGACTGCAGGAGAAGCAAATATGAATATGAGTTACTTGTATGTATTAGTATGATATAACAAATATTTTGACAAGAATACTCTTAGTGCTAATGTGGCCGCTCCCACCTACAGTTACTTTCAGAGTAAAAGTAAGTAGCAGGGCAAAAGCTGCATATCGTTTCTTGCATCTTACTAAGCTCAAAGATATACACCCCTTTTGGACATGGGCTCACTGAATAGGGCTTGGGCTGAACAGACTTTCTGCCTATTGTTTGTGTTGAGAAATATCTATGGGGTTTTTACTGGCACCAGGCCCAGATTTGTGCAAAGGCCACAAGGCCTGGGCCTAGGGTGGCAGGATTTTAGGGGGGCAGCATGCTGCCTAACCACATCCACATTGGTTTGGAATAGGGATGCACCGAATTCACTATTTTGGATTTGGCCGAACCCCCGAATCCTTCGCGAAATGCAAATTGCAAATGCAAATTAGGGGTGGCAAGGGGAAAACTGTTTTTACTTCTTTGTTTTGTGACAAAAAATCACGTGATTTCCCTCCCTGCCCCTAATTTGCATATGCAATTTAGGATTCGGTTTCGGTTTGGCATGGCAGAAGGATTCGACCGAATCCGAATCCTGCTGAAAAAGGCAAATCTTGGCGGAATCCCGAACCGAATCCTGGATTCGGTGCATCCCTAGTTTTGAAAGCTCTAGTGCTGCCCATGAGATACAATCGTTTTTTTAAATTTCCTGTGTTCCCGACCTGATGATTAAAACTTGTGCATGTGCACAAATGAAGGGTAGGGGACGGGGTGACGAACAGCAGCAGGCCTAGCGGTTCCCGCTATGTAAATCCAGTCCTGACTGGCACTGAACAAGAAAACAAGAAAATGAAACCGGTTTCACATTAGTGCTTCCTGTCAATTCTTGGACCAGCCGAGCAATGGAGAAACTAATGAACCTAACTGTGTCCACTGAGATGCCCCTAAAATAAGCTGCTTGAAGGGATGTAAAGGCAAAAAAATAAAATCCCATTTTTACTTAAATGAAAAAGAAATCTATCTCCAATGTACTTTGATTAAAAAATGTGTACCGTTTTTATAAGAAACCTGACTGTATGCAGTGAAATTCCCCCTTCATTTTACTTGCTCTCACAGCTTCAGATGGTCCCTAACTGCTCTGCAGGGAAACAATCATACTTTCAAATAGCAGGGAGGAGCCCCCCACCTTACTTCCCAGAACTCAAGCAGCTCTGTTTGTTTCCCTGTAGAGATCTGTATCCGCAGACCTAGTGCAGTCTGTATATTCTGATTATTAACCAGTCTTGCTGTATTGGCTTCAATGACAGATATTATTTGACCTGTGCTGTTTTGATCATTTATGACGATCCCTAAGCTTAACCTCCCAGCTGAAGCCCAGACCACACTGAGCATGTGCGTAGTCTTGGTATTGCAAAGATGTTTAACAAAGTTACAAGATGACAGCCCCCTGCGCCAACTTTGAAAGCATAAATCATTTGTTTAATTGGGCTTCTGGTGCAGTACGTTCATGTTTATATTTAGTATATAAAATACAGCATTTCTAACATTATTATATTTTAGACTTTAGTTGCCCTTTAAAGAAGAATTCAACCCTTAACTAAAAACACACTGCTTGCCCTGTGATATTCCGGTTCTAGGTCTAAACACGCAGCCAGAACCTGGATGCAAATGCTGCCTGATTTTGCACCTCTTACTGCTCTAATACTTGAGTCCAGGGTCAAAATAAATGTCTGCCATAGCTGCTGTTCTTATTTATGTGTGACCACTAGATGACAGTGTAGTTCACAGGAGTGTATATTTCTGTATTCACTGGATCCGAACTATCCCAAAACATGCAAACTGCATAAAGTCTGCTACGCTTTGTAATCTTCTGAATTTCACTACATCCACAGAGCATCTTAGGTCATGTTCTGGCTGTAGCAGGTGTGCAGGTTTCTATGTTTTTTATGGGGAAGTCTTACAATAGGTGCAGGATTCATTACAGAGGGAAGATTATATAGGGGCAGATTTATCAAAGGTTGTGGTGAATGTATTTTTTGTGTACTTCGATTAGGGAATAGTCCAAATTCGATTCAATTTGAAAAAAAATCGAAAAATCTAAATTTATCATGTACTGTCTCTCGACATCAACCATTCACCATCTAAAACCTGCCGAATTGCTGTTTTAGCCTATGAGTCAATTGGTGGACTTTGAAAAATCAAAGGTTTTTTTGGGAAAAACTTTGATTCCAATTCGATAGAATGTGATATTACTTCGATTCGATTCAGCCGAATACAGACCTATTCGATCGAAAACTGACATATTCAACCGAAAAAAACTTTGACTTAATTTCGGTTGGTCTTTTTTAACTGGAATTTCGAAGTTTTTCAAATTCAAAATTCGACCCTTGATAAATATGTCCCATAATAATAAAGTGAACCTGGTAGAAAAGATTCATCATCCATTATATGAGTATTGGATTAAATGCTACAAGGCTGATCAGGGCTAATTTAAAGGTACAATAACACCAAAAAGTGTATCAAAATAATTAAAATATAATGTACTGTTGCTTTACACTGGTAAATACTGTGTGTTTGCTTCACAGAGACTACCATACTTAATATAAACAAGCTGCTGTATAGCCATAAGGGCAGCCATTAAAGCTGTTGTAAAAAATGAGAAAAGGCACAGGTTACATAGTGTACTTCATCTACGTCTTCCCCAAGAAGGCGGCGCCCAGGGGAACCACGCGGGACGTCGGTCGCCAGCGTGTCAATTCGGGCGCGGCGTCAGTGCGACATCATTACGCATGTTTTGGCGCGAAAACCAGCCTATAAAAGGATTCCAGAGGCCTACAGACATTGCCCGATTATAGGTTCCACTTATTGTGTTCCTGGGTGTGTTATACTGATTTTGACCATTGATTCCTGATCTTGACCTCGGCCTGTTATACTTACTAAGAACCTTGCTGCCTGAACTGACCTTTGCCTGGATTTGACTACTCTACTTCTTAAACCCTTGATACCACGAACTATGTTTGGAACCTACTGCTTCCTCCTTGGTCTGTAACTCCAACCTGAGCCTTCGGGCTCTGACACATAGCAGATAACAGATAAAACACCATTGTATTAAACATGGCTTATCTGTTAAGTGCTAAGTAACCTGTATCTTTTCTTCTTTTTGTCCAGCTTGAATGGCTGCCCCCATGGCTACACAGCAGCTTGTTTATATAAACTATAGTAGTGGTTCTGATGCGAACACACAGCTTTTACCAGTGCATACTAACAGTATATTATATGATATATATATGATTACTTAAATTAATTAAATTTTTTGGTGTTACGGTTCCTAATGTGATTAAAAGACGTCAAATACACAACATACAAGGCATTTTATCACTGCCAAAGCTCAAAATATAAACCACAACCTTTGGTAATTCTAAATCAAAATCAAAGTTAAAATACATAAACCAAACACAATTGGAAAACCTAAACCAACTTTTATATTCATTGAACCTGGCATACAGCTGTAGAAAAGCTGTTAAGATTCTGAGGCTGATTGTGCAGAATGTTCCTATATAGCTCTTTTTTTCTAATTAAAGATATCTAATTTTGCTAAACAACAATTCAATGGTTTGGTTGCGTTGGTTTTCTCTGGCAGAAAGGGCAAGAGTAAGCCTGAAACGTTGCCCGGTTGTTTGACCTAATAAATTGAAGTTTTCACTTTTTGCAACAAATTGGTGCTGCAGCGGTATTTTTTCCTGTATTTCTCTGGCATTACTTGTCTGAATCAATCTCAACACAGTATGACCAAATGACTGTGCTGTAGAAAATATTTTATTAATTCATAATAAAATAATTATATTTATGTTTGCATCCACCATGGAAACATCAAGGATGTAAATGCAAAATGCATTTCATTAGGTAGAGGTACAATGCTCCGTATAAGGTGAGCTAGACATATCTGGAGAAACCTAATCTGTGTCAGAGTAAGCTGCTTCGGTGGTTGCTCTAGAAATAACCGCACTTTGCCGGCCTGCTCCTGGCCGTATGTCAGACTGATGTGAGGACAGGCCATGGGAATAGAATGAGGCTGAGCTTTTATCCCCTCTTGTTCCGGGCTTCTCCTCCTCCTCCTCTTCCTCTTCTTCCTCTGCCCCTACTGGTATGAGGCTATGAAGATGGAAGTTTTTCAGAGGTTCTCCTAATATTCCAATCCTGTGTGGGAAGAAGCACAGAGATAAGAGCATAGTAACTGTATCTTGCTGTGTCTTGTTTTACTGCATCTGGCAGGTGGACAAACATTTCAACATTGGCTGATATTGATTTACTTTTCTCAGCATGTTAAAACTTCTTCTGTGATATTTAGTTCTCTTTTTTACCCTTAGGCTGCTTTCTCCAATACCTTCAGCAGGTTTCCACAAACCCGTGATTGTGAGGGTGTATACAGCAATCAAGTTTCTCTTCTTTACAAACCTCCAAAACTGAGTAACTGTTATATGTACCCATTATCAAGCTGTGAGCAATTACCTAATGGTGCCATCAGTATTACATTTTATTTGCCAACCATTTCAAAACTACAGCTTACCCTACTTATATATGCACCCATATCCCTTCTTCTGCCTTAACTGACCTTCCTGCCCTATTGGTTGGACAATCCAAAAGTCAGCCTGTGTATGGGCGAATTGAATATTAACTATATGGATTAACTATTAGGATATTAAAAAGTCACCTAGGATTTCTATGACCATATAAGACCACAGAACTCTGGAGTCATTTCAGAAATCCTATAACTGAGCACTGTTTCTCATAACTAAGCTTCAAAGTATTATTGTTAAAGCACTTGACACAGGCACAATTCTAACTTTATAAAATTAAGCACTTGACATCACTCCATCATTTTGTCAGGCTCTGGCATCACTTTTGCTATTGCTGCTGAAGCTATAGCAATGGGCATGGAGGCAGGGAAAAGACCAAATGTATTAAAGATCCAAGGTACTCCCACAAAAAAGGATAGACTCTCTAGCAGCAATGGGAGGTCCAACATAGATAAGTAACAGTGTAGTGAGCTTAGTTTTAAAAAAAAAGGTATTCTTACTTAGTATAATTTAAAATGATAGTGACATATTCTGCAAAGAAACTGTAATGTGCTGTTACACTTTTAAAAGAGAAGGAAAGGCGTTTACCACTTGGGGATGGCAATTGTTAGGCACCCCCAAGTCAGGCCCGGATTTGCGGCAAGGCCCCAAGTGAATGTATTTACACCGCCCGGGGTTATTCCAAGAAGCACCACGGATCGCTTCTCTTTCGGCTTCTTCTTTCTTCAAATTTCCCAGGGCAGACGCATGTGCAGTAGAATGAAAAAGCCAACTTTTAAGTTCAAGTTAATGCACATGCGCTGCCGCGCGAAGAAAGAAAAAAACGGAAGATCATCACTCTGTGATGCTCACTGGTATAACTCCGGGCAGGTGCAGTTTCCTGCTGATAGGAGCACTGGGCCGGGGTTTCAGGTAAGTAAATATATTCACTTGGCGGTGCCTGCATTTTGCACCCCCAAGTGTGAAACGACTTTCCTTCTCCTTTAAGAACAATTGCCTTTTTATAAACCAAACTACAGTATGTGAAATTGTAGAACAGAAGGACATAGTCGCAGATTTAACTGCTAATGTGCAAATTCATTATGGTCTGCGACTTTGTCCTTCTGTTCTACAATTTGAACTTACACTCATTTATTGGGTACCTGGACGGAGCACCATTGGGACAGTAATAGGACATGCTGCATCTTGCTGTGTGTATAAACCTTACTGCTGAGTATGTGAAATGAGTTGTGTACCTTTAAAAGTAGTTGATTCTGACAATTGTACACTATACTGTTATTTATAGAAAATTATATGAAATGTGATTCTAAAAGCAAACAATATTTTTGTCAGTAACCTTGGTGTAATAAGGCAAGGAGACATATCAAGCCAGTTCTCTGTATCTGTGACCCCCAAGTGGCTACCGGGGTGTAGGTTGTGTTTGTGGAAGAGGTAGCTGGATCTTTCCTTGGGCGAGGGGATTAAGGAGGTGAGGGTTGGAGAGCACTGTGTCAGGATACTCTTTATTGCAGGCCGCTTTATACTCTCATTCTTGTTCCTAAAGAAAAACAGAATCGTTTTCAAGTTAGGGGCCTATTTTCCTGAATTGTAATTTTTCTCTAAAAAATTGTGTTTTTTTATTTCTCTAAAACTCTAAAAATTGGAGATTTATTAAAAGGAATGAAAAACTATAATACAGGTATGGGGCCTGTTATCCAGAATGCTCAGGACCTCCAGTTTTCGGGATAACTGATATTTCATACCTTAAGCCTACTCAAAAATCATGTAATTCATTATGTCTTAGTTTGGATGAAGTACAAGGTACTGTTTTATTGTTACAGAGAAAAAGGAAATCATTTTTAAAAAAAAAAATTTTTGGTAGACGACCTTTCCGTAATTCTGAGCTTTCTGGATAACAGGCTTCTGGATAATGCATCCCATTCCTGTACATAACTTTTCCAAGCAAAAGCAGTTGTGGTCCCATAGAAGTCAAGGGGAGCTGCGCTGATCCTATTGGACATATTTTTAGTCGTACACTTCAGTCTTTTAAGGGTTTTTGGGTTTTTTTGCTTGAAATTGTTCAAGAAACACATATTTTTATAGGTTTTAGATATATTCAATTTATTATATTAGGATATTTTAACAAATTTCATTTGTGAATTAGAAGAAAATAAGTTTAATCATAGTTTCAAAAAACTCTAATACAGGTATAGGACCGGTCAGGGCTGGACTGAGAGTCAAAATAGGCCCTGGCATTTCAGGTACAAAGTGGCCCAATCAGCCCACAGAGAGGCCCAAACAGACCCCACCAGCCCACTAAATACTGACTTTCTATGGCACTTTATAGCAGCCCCTCTGGCATTTGCCGGAACCCACAGATTGCCAGTCCGGGCCTGGGACCTGTTATCCAGAATGCTCAGGACCCGTGGTTTTCCAGATAACGGATCTTTCTGTAATTTGGATTGTCATACCTTAAGTTTACTAAAAAATACTGTAAACATTATATAAACGCAATAGGCTGGTTTTGCTTCCAATAATGATTCATAATATCTTAGTTTGGATCAAATACAAGCTACTGTTTTATTATTACAGAGAAAACCCCCATGAGTCTTTAACATAAAAGTTATTTTTGAACAAAAAAGTATAAAAACATTTCTAAAAATCCAACTTGTGGGGATAAAAAGGATATGATGGCAGAAAATACATTTGCGTTTTCTAACATCATGTCAGCCAAACCCCAAGCTTTGGCTAATGATACCTTAAGGTATGATATCAATGTAAAATTAATTCTCAAGATCCATATTATAAATGTGACTGTGTACAGTTACTGTATGTGTGTCTGTTCATTCATTTTCTTATTTGCAGAAAGATACGTGCAAACAATTTTGTATGCTAAAAATACTCATTTTCAGAGATGTAGAGTGAAAACAGGGGTGCTTTTTAAACTCACTTTGCTCCTATTTTACCTGTTCCCTGCATAAGTTGCTTTCTTCTTTGATTTCTTCTTTTCCATATAAAAGTTCCAACTTTGCTCTTCCGGGGCATCTTTTGGCCGTAATGCAGGATTAAATGCATTGGAGCGTAGAAGCCTACCAACTTCCTCTTCAATTACATTAAGATCCTTGCGCCTAAATACAACCCAGGCAATGTATATACAGAAGCTGTACAGGCACTACAAGGATGCAAGCATAGAAAAGTGTATCAGAATCACAGGTTGCTAGTAGGAATGTTCAGTGGTTGAGGCCTGAAAGCTGGGCTGAGCATATGGCCCCAGCCTCTCATGATACAGTAAAACCAGTATTTTATCACACAGTGTTGCCTCAGCATTTCACTGTTTGGGATGGTAATTCATGACACAGTTGCCCCAGTATTTCATGACATAGTGTCCCCAGCCCCAGTGTTAATATGAAATACTTTGCATAAGGTATACATTGTGTCAAGTGAAACTAGCTCTATATAATCTGATAAGAAGCATCTCTGCATTTCTCTTCCATGACGCACAGTATGCAAAGTATAAGGAAATATTTTCTCTTGTAATAGGACAAGAATATACTAAATAAAAGGTACTGTCATAAATCATAATACAATTCCTGGCCTGCTCTCTGCAAAATCATATACACATACGTATGTATATTATCCTTACCCCCAAAATAGCATACATGCATGATACCATCTCAAACAGTAACTAATGTCCAAAAATACTTAAAAATGCTTGTTTTCCGCTCACAGTAAAGAATCACAGTGAAAAACCATGCCACTGATTTCACATCTTTTTTCATGCGCCTGCTCCCCCACTCATGTATGTGTCTATTGATTCCTTATTCCGGCCCATGGCATTTACATTCAGATAAATAGCAAATTCATGAGGGGAGATGGGATACTGGACCTGCAGGTGGTTGGGGGGCCTGGGGATTCTAAGATACACCCCTGTCTGTGGGGCATATTCTTTTTTTAACATTCTACCACCATTGAAAAATATTATTGTCTGGATTTTTCTTTCCTATTATTATTCCTGGATAAAAAGATATTTTGGAGTTGCAGGGAGGCACATTTACCAAACTCAAAAAAGTGTTTTTCTTGGTATTTTATGTTTGAAAAAACATTGTACTTACTCACCACATAAGGGAAGAGGCCCAGGTGCACCGCCCTGAGCCCTCAGCACGGGGAGCAGACAAACTGCTTTGGAGCAGGCACTCAAATAAAGGCAGTCTTCCACAAGGCAGTTGATTCAAAATGAAGCAGTTTATTGTGTCCACAACCTTACGCATTTTGTGTTACAAACACTTATAGGCTGAGCATATGACTAAGTGTCTACTGGTTAAAGATTGCCTTTATTTAAGTGCCTGCTCCAAAGCATTTTCAGTATTTTATGTTTGGTTTAACATTTACAATGCTTTCCACCGACATTCTGAAAACCTATAACAACTTTTCTTGAGAATAATAATCTGGTTCATTTTTCAAAGTTTGTCATCACTAAAACCTTTTAATCCTGTGGGTCAAAAACTACAAACTCTGCTCCAAAGTCAACCAAGATGATAAGTTCACATTATATGAAACTTAGAACAATGAAAGTCGGTAAATTTGTAAATAATGATAAAAAAAAGATGATAAATATAGAAGATTTTCCAGACAACATTTTTTTCGCTTTTGAAAAAAATACTGGGATACATTGATAAAAAGGGGAAAATTGCATGTCTATCATTTCACGTGATGAAATTAATTTTAAAAACAATATATTAACATTTAAATTAAAGGGGTTGTTCACCTTTGAGTTAACTTTAAGTATGATGTAGAGAGTGATATTCTGAGACAATTTGCGATTGGTTTTCATTTTTTATTATTTATGGTTTTTGTCATTTAGCTTTTTTATTCGGCAGCTCTCCAGTTTGAAATGTCAGCAATCTGGTTACCGGGGTCGAAATTACCCTAGCAACCATGCATTAATTAGAATTAATCAAATAAATCAGTGACCCCCATTTGAAAACTGTAAAGAGTAAGAAAAAAAGATGAATAATTAAAAAAAAATAAAAAACTATAAAAAAAATAATGAAAACCAACTGAAAAGTTGCTTAGAATTAGCCATTTTGTAACATCTGAAAACTTAACTTAAAGGGGTGGTTCACCTTGTTATTTTATTGAATGGCTATTTCTAAGCAACTTTTCAATTGATCTTCATTATTTATTTTCTATATTTTTTGGAATGATTTGCCTTCTTCTTCTGACTCTTTCCAACTTTCAAATGGGGGTCACTGACCCATCTAAAAAAACAAATGCTCTGTAAGGCTACACATTTATTGTTATTGCTACTTTTTATTTCTCATCTTTCTATTCAGGCCCTCTCCTATTTATATTCCAGTCTCTTATTCAAATCAATGCATGGTTGCTAGGGGACTTTGGACCCTAGCAAACAGATTGCTGAAACTGCAGATTGGAGAGCTACTGAATAAAAAGATAAATAACTTAAAAACCACAAATAATACAAAATTAAAACAAATTGCAAATTGTTTCAAAATATCACTCTCTGCATTATACTAAAAGTTAACTGAAAGGTGAACAACCGCTTTCATTTAAAAAAAAAATATTCTGACCTTAAATAAATCTGCCCCTTAAGCAGGGAAAAATCACAAATATGGAAACTTTCCGCAATTAGGGGGGGTTGGTGGCAAGAATGTTTTTGGTAAAGAAAATCATAAAAAAAAATAGTGACTGATAAGCATTTTTGTGGGATCACATGTGACCAGTTGAGCTCGGATATTTCTCATAAAACCTGCAGTTACCTCATAGAATCTGCGATCCTTATTTGTTGCCGAGGCTTTGTTCCTGTCAGATAAAATAGGGTAAAACAATTAGGATTGAGTTCTTTTGCAAACACAAACAAAATACTACTACACTAGATCTGCTAAGAAATGTGTTAAAATCCTTTCTGGAGTATAAACTATGGTGTTTATAAAAAGTATTTATTATGCTGGAACACTAACTGCCATGGGCGCCAGCCTTTAATACCAAACAAATACCAATGAATCAGAAACTTGGCAGCAGACAGCTACAGCAGAAATAAATCGGCCACCTCCCATCAACTGCCAAAGTACAAAAAAATAATCCCTTAAAGGGCCACATCATGTTTAAATCAAATTTTAATATTATAAAGTAGGAATATCTTACAACAAAATGACAGAATATGTTGGTATTATTATTATTATTGTTATTGATAATAATAGTTATATAGACGTATTTATCCTTTGTGGTTTTTAAATTAATAGGGTCCTGTAGCTCTCCAGTCTGTAATTATTATTATTATTATTATTAATAATATAGACGTTTTTATCCTTTGTGGTTTTTAAATTAATAGTGTCCTGTAGCTCTCCAGTCTGTAATGTAAACTGTTATCTTGTTGCTTTCATTTTCCATTAGCATTAGTAAGCAGTAGTTTTAGTGACAGACAGGAAATAAACAGTAAAGGGGTGTTAATTACAAAGATTGATTATAAAACATAGTTAACAAAAATAACATTTTAACCTCAAGGTTGATATGTATGATATTCTGGTCACCAAGGTCAGTAACTACAGCAACCAAACAGCATTTCCACTATAATATTTACAAACATTTGTATAAAATAAATAAACTGTCATTGTCACATCTGAACGACATTAGGGCTCATTTATGTTCACAAGTACTGTGAGCACAGTGCAATTTTAAGTACAATCTCTATGTTTTTTTTCCCATAATGCCACATTTTTTCCCCAGAATTCCAGCGTCATTGCAGTTGCAAGGGGGGTGATAAACTTAATGCACTTGTAAAGCAACTAATGCAATTGCAGCCATTTCACAAAGATGCATTTTGTTGTCATATCCGGGAATACGTATAATGTGGGTACCTGAAAAGAAGTTCCACTATAAGTGGAAAAAGTTAATTTTAAGATAACCTTCCTCTTTAACAGGTATAGCAAGTGTAATGAAAAGAAAAAACCTCTAAGTAACCTGGAACATTCAGCTTACATCAACTGACAGTGTTATAAGGTAAAGCCATGTAGCAGCAACCAACATCCAGAAGTTTTTAAGGCAAGGGTGCCACAGGTAGGCATGAGGGTGTGAGAGAATACTTCTAAATTTGCATTATCAGCACTTATTGTCTGCCTTCCTCTCCCTATTATACAGAGCTGCAGAATGTGCTCACTCTCCTTTAAGAGATACGTTGGAGCCTGTTGAATTTGATAATAGTTTATATAATGAAGTAGGGTTTACAAGTACTTTATTTTCCTATAAAATTCCAACCAGAGACCCTGAATCCTGGGCAGTCTCCGTTTGTTAATATGGGTTGTACCTGTCATGCCATGTATCTGTTTATTTTCAATAAATAGTGAAATCTCCTCCTAAGGGTACATTAAAACAGTGCCTTACTTGGTAAAGGAAAGAATGTATTTGCTAAGGAAAAGGTAAACATGTGCACATTTGGAATGATATGTTTATTGGTTTTGGCAGGCACTTTTATTATTGTAATTTAGTCCATTGAAAGCAGTACCCATTATTATCCAGAGCATAGGATATTTCCTAATTTATACCATGGGACCCATGAATGCTAAGCTAAAAGAAAGCACTATTAAAACATTAATATTAACTACTTAGGGAACCCAAAGTAATATGCTTGGGAGACAAACCTGCACTATGATTTGATGAGATTACAGTAATAGTCTCCTTTTAGATGTGTGCTCTAGGCTATACTGGTTATGTAATTAACCAAACCTATTTAAACATGTCCAAAATATCATGTATCTAGAGCTGCACACATTTCTCTAGAATGTGGTGCCAAAGATATAAAGCCAATCAAGTGTAACAAAGACTTAGCCAACTGAACGGCATCGGACATCCCTCTAAAAAGCATTTTACTCTTGTTAAAACAAGCAAAGCTGCCTTCATATTGTGAAATAACTGGCTTGTACATATCCACAGATAATCTCTGCACTGGCTTTAAGACAAGAATGCATACAGCTTTAATAAACATTGCCAAATACAGAGCCTGCAAATATAGTTCAGTAAGAAAAGTGGCCCCAGCAACAAAAATATAAAAATTAGAGTACTGGACCAAGACATGGAATTCACTTGCATTAGGAACAATACATAATTTTACCCGCAGACAACAAGCAAGATCTAGATAAAGACAACCCTTTTATAAATTAATCAGCAATGATATGGTTTTGCTTCCCCTGTGTTGCATATATTTACACCTAACAAAGTGCACAAATAGTGAGGCAGTGGAGAACAGAGAAAACCTATTTTTTCCGCTTAGGCTGGAATAGTTTCCACTTTAGAGATGTCCCTATAGCAGGGATCCCCAACCTTTTTTACCCGTGAGACACATTTAAAAATAAAAATAGCAACACAAGCATGCAAAAACTTCATGGTGTGCCAAATAAGGGCTGTAATTGGCTATTTGATGGCCCCTATGTGGACTGGTAGACCAGAGGAGGCTCTATTTGACAGTATACCTGTTTTTTATGCAACCAAGCCTGGAATTAAAAAATTAGCACCTGTTTTGAGGCCATTGGGAGCAACATCCAAGGGGTTGGTGAGCAACATGTTGCTAGCGAGCTGCTGGTAGGGGATTACCCTATAGTGACTTATAGGGACAACCCTATGGCTGCAAGCTATATCAGATAGGGCAATGATGTGCTATTTAGTCAGTTGTCTGATTTAGAGTTTATTTATTCACTATCATTTCTAGCATACTTATATGGATGTTC
This sequence comes from Xenopus laevis, assembly GCF_017654675.1. Classification (NCBI taxonomy): domain Eukaryota; kingdom Metazoa; phylum Chordata; class Amphibia; order Anura; family Pipidae; genus Xenopus; species Xenopus laevis. Next base: position 92,185,925 of record NC_054385.1, read on the forward strand.
CATTGTCAATAAAGCGTATTTAATGGTTTGCTGTTGCACAGTTTGTTAACGCTTTTAAAAGTTCCTCATGCCATTTCCTAGGTAAGCACCCTGATGGCATTTCACTGGCACATATAATTATACACAGAGTAGCAAGGGTCTTGACCCTTGAGGGGACCTGGTCCTGGCAATTCTATTAGAAAATGTTGGGTTCTCCATGCCAAATAGATTGCATATTAACAAGACTAAAAGTTTTGCATTACTTTCCACAAGCCATGTGGTGCTGCTCCATCATTTCTTCTCCAAGTACAACAATGCAATATAGATGGGCAAAGTGCTTCAGGGCATTCTCCATTCTTGTCAGAACTTCCGCCAGTTCTTGGTTTTCAAAAATACTAGGACTCCTGGGAAAACAACCAACGCATTATTAGAAAAACATCTACTGTCATTTATGTACTGTCATTTATTCCTAAATTTGTTCATCATCCAAATCTCATCGATTCACTACACGTAAGTAAAAAACTTTTATTTAGCTTAATAATACATTTTATATATGGTGAATTTGCTTTCTAGATGTCAATAACAAATGGTAAAATGTCTTCAAATAGAAAAAAATGTGATAGCAACTAAATAATAATAAATTGACGCTTGCATAGAGCTGGTATACACTTTTCCATTGACACTATGACACTTGGCAATGTAGATACAGAACTGAAGGGAGATAAATGTCACCATTAAAGAGTTCCCATAAGGTTACATTTACTCTCAATGTAGTATAAAGTTTACATGAGAAGTCTTCTGAAGCAGGTTTTGTTGCCCTTTAAATTACATTTTAGTCACACTGATACAAGAATTGTGCTACATAATTTAAAATTGATATGGTTTGTCATTAACCATACATATTTTTTCAGAAGTTCACAAAATGTGTACATCATTAGAATGTGGCGGGCTCAATTCACCTCATCCCATCACCCAAAACAGATTTTTCCATAGGTTACTTACAGCATCAATGACTTTGGCTTGTTTTCAAGGGAATGCTTCTGCAAATGACAGGAAAGATAATAAAGTAGGGACATAAGGAATTCATCCAGAAGCTGAGATCTAAAGCCAAGGAGAAATAAATACTTGTCAAATGGCAAATAAAATAGAGGCAGAATAATAAGTCCTTCTAGTCATGTCACATGAGTTTTCACAGGCTATACTGCCCCATTAAATTTACTTGCTCCAGTTGCAGGAAAAAAATAATTTATTTTATACTAATTTGTCTTTCATTTTACAAACAGAGGTATGGGCCAACTTTTTCAAAGGCAATCCCATATAGCAAGACTCTTCACCCAAAACCCATTTAGGTATCTGAAATCAAACATTTCCCTTCTCAGTTTCAAATAGGATAACTCATTTTAGTTATTCAATTCGGGAAAGAATAATCATATAACATTAAAGGGATGGGCCCTGGAATTACTTTACCTTACAGCTGCAGAAAATGAAGTTATGTATCGTGGTTCCTGTTCCTGCAACAAATTTAAGGCAACGCCTGGAATAATCAAACAAGTTATTACATGGATAAAAGACCCGTGCCAATAAATTTCAAAAGAAAATGTGTTCACAAGATCACTGATTTCTTGGACACCGTTTCAGCCAATTACAACTTCTGGGTTCCTCGGGTACAGAGTGTCATTCTGTTTGCACCCATGTGGAAATTAAGCAGAGTGGTGTAAGTAATTCGTAGCTGAAGGCTACAAGCCCTCTGTACAAGCATAGGAATCCTATAGCCCATGTCAGTTCCAGGTTAGCATTGGGTACAGGGCTTCTCACACTGTACCATTCAACTATCAATTACTTAGCTAAAGGAAATACATGAACCATTATATGAAACTACAAAAACTATTGATGTATAAAAATAGTTGGAGTAATTATGGTGTAAACTCATTACTCAGTATCTACTGAGTATCCTATACATTTATAGTATCCAGCTGTGGAAATTATACAAAGCAATGACTTTGCTCAGGGTTTAGTCTATTTTTATAGAGCATTTTCTAAAAGCCAATGTAATTGCTATGAACAAAAAGTATAAGGGGTGCAAGATGTTCTCAGGCTGGAAGTCCTTGAAGGCACACATGCTACATGCAAGCTTTTATGCATGTATATGTGCGTGCATTTTGGCACAGTGAATGCAATGATGCATCACTGGAAATGGGTAGGAAGTAATTTAGGGTACATAATGGATGGCATTTCAATAGTCCCATGCCCAAGTGAGACATCACTTATGTGTTTTTAATAACTTTTGGGATCTGAAAGTGCAGGTTGCCCATTAGGGTATTGCTCCGCAGACCTGGAGGAGGACTGTGTGGCAATTAAGTTCCAGTCCTCCCTAAACGGACAAGACTACAGTAACCACCAAACTTGGATGGCTGTAACCTTTTTGGCACCTACCCTGAACTCAGCCTGCACGATCACCATGGCATCTGCTCAGTCGTAACACCCTGGAATCAGGAGTGTAGGCTCCACATTGATAACACAACAGAAGTCTTCTACAGAAGGGCGTCATTGAAACAGAGCAAGTATAGTAATCCCCACTCTCTTGCACAGAAACTCTGTGGCTATGTAGGAGAGTAACGTTTAGCTTTAGGGACCACCAACTGGCAGATATGTTATAAAAAGGCTCAGGTTGCCCTACCCCATAACATTTAGAAACCAATAATTTTTGCTTTCCACCAATAAAAGATAACTGCTGACCAGTTTAAGGAATGTAGCAGGGAACAGACATGGAGATGAACAGGTTTTTGTAGACCTTGCTCATTTATTACATTTCTTTTAATGTGTTAAATTCCAAACTGATGCCAAGACAAAGGGATGTTGTTTGTCTTCTAACTAGATAAAGCAGACATTTTAAGGGCCAGAGAATAATTAACAGAGAGAACATGCAAATAATAAATGCACTTCACAGAAATTAATGTTCTTTTTCCCTTCTAGCGTAACACGACCACGTACGTAATTGTAATGGCAAAGGAATCAGCACTATATGTTGATTGACTATATGTCATAATGTATTTTACCTGACACCAGCACTATTACAAAACTTCACCCCATTAGTATGGCTACAGAATGATTAGTGTTCCTTACACTTGACATCCTCTAGTGTGACATATTCATCTCGTTTATTGGCTTGCTTGGGAGATCTGGTCACTCTGTCATTGAAAACTGGAGATTTGGCTCCAGGAAGAGTGCAGAAGTAACTAGAGTTCCCCCTGCAAATGAGAGAAACATACTACAATGTTTCAAAGTGAGACACCATGACAGATATAGACATTTTGTATAAATTCAGCTTTTTGTTCTTGAGAGGGAAAGGTCTACAGTTAAGGTGATAAACCCATGTACTGCAATAGTTGAAATGGTTTGTGTTGTTATTAGAAATAAAAGAACATTATTGCTTCTTGTAATTTAATTTTAATGTCAATAATATGCTTTCTTTTCATCTATGGAGAAGGATTAATTCCTGCAAATTACAAGTGAGATAGACTCCTTCTCCTAGATCTAGTCAGTGAATAACCAAACTATAATTACTTTAAGTATTCCAACTATTGAATATATTATGTTAAGTATATTAATTTACTCAATAAATACCTTTTTGATGTTTACTGAGACTCTTCACTGAATGGACTATTATAGGAACAACGTTAATGAGGACTGCAATTGGAGATACACTTCAAAACTTTTTGGACTTTAATATATGTAAAAATATGTAATTTCAGAATTATTTCCCCTTTAACATGATTGTCAGGTGCCTCCAGTAGTTACTGTTTGTTTTCTTATAAATATGCACAGTTTCACTGGTTCACTAATACTGAGGAAGGAACATGTGGTCCCAAAACGTTTAATTGTGTGTGAAGGGTCATGAGCACCATGTAATAAAGTTGGGATTACCCTGTTTGCTGCATTATACAGGTATCAGCACTGCTTTTTCTGACAATTACAATACTGGCATGTGGCTAGGACAGTACTAATACCTTCACCCCTACCTTTCACTTTTCACTCTGTACAGGGAATGGGTTATACATACTGTAAGAGTCATTTACTGTAAGATTTACCGGTAATCCATTCTAGGGTTAAACATATATTTAGTTCTGCAATTACCTAAATAGAACACATCCCTCTAGGTAAGTAAAATAACTCCCATTCAAATGTATAAATGTAAACACGCAGACAGATATCATTTGTATACACAACAGCCTTATTTTACTAGGGATGATAATATGGAAATGAGGCCTGTGAATAAAACAAATTTCCATATTGTCACAGAGAGGCTTCTTATTTTGCAGCAAGAATATAAAACTAATATAATATTTTGAGAACAGATAAGAAAATATAATATGTCGCTCAAGCTATCTCGTCTTTGTGATCGGATATTCATCCCACTGTTATTTTGGCTAGTTGACTTTTTCCGCCTAGTTCTATGGCTGGTTTGGAAGGCAGCATATCCCTGCCAGTGTAACCTTTCATACTGGGAATACTTTAACATCACAATCACTGTAACAGAATAGTTGCAACATGAGGGTAACACTGTTCCAGGGGATTATTGGTTTTATAAAAAGGCTCTCTTGGACCATTGCCTCCAGTTCACCTCATTTCCTAAAAATGTACAGTATATCCCATTGTAAGCAGTTGCTCCTGTTATTTTTGGTACCTGGGACATGCACATAGCTTTGCATTAATTAGGGAAGGACTGGCACCCGACTATATACAATATGCATTTAATACAACCAACAAACCAAGTCTGTTACCACATTTTATTTTCTGTTACATTTCTGTCAAACATATTTGTCCATAGTATTATTATATAAAAGAACTAAAGCATATAAAGGAATATGGTTGGGAATGCTGTATTTTATATACAAACTTACTATACCAACCCTGAGGTTCAGCAGCCTCTAAGTTGCAAGTACAACTTAGTCTCTGTGTAAAATATATAATGAAGCAATAGAATCAGATAAAAGTTGAGAGTAGGACTGGCCATACCAGGGATGACTTTGACGTAGTTGGCCAGTTTGAATATATTCCAATATGTGGGCAAAAAAACCCTGTTTTGTTTAAAAGTAAGACATTTTTAATAGCTTAAAGGACCAGTAACATAATTTTTTTTTTAAAAAAAAACGTGTTAGTATACATCGAAAAAAACCCACAGGATTTTCCTCCAGACAGGGACATTGTGCCACGAGAAACGCTGCATTGGCATCTAAACTCAGAGTGACAACTTTTGGTTCCTCCAGACACCACTCCGCTGGTGATGTGATGGATCAAGAGGAGGCCCCGGGAATGAACCCCTTCGCAGACGGTATGAGAGCTTTCAAGCTCAACCCGAGCAGCCACGATTTTGCCTCGGCCAGACCGATTTCACTCTGCAGGCTCCAGGCTACTCTGTGGCTGCTCTGGGGCACTATCATCACCCGGGCAAGTCAGCTCTTACTCCAGCGTTGCCTTCAACTCCACCCAGGACTTTCTCTTCTGCAAACGGGGCTTCGGGAAGGCCGCCAGCACTCAGCACAGTCTCTTTGCCTCCGTCGCGGGAGGCTTTGCTGGACCCCACGGGCCACTTGATTTTCCCTGGTCTCCACGAGCAAGCAGGCAGCCACACTTCCCCCATGCTGCCAGTAAAATAGCCAGGGAGGAGAATTCAAGCGCCGCAGAATGGATGGTCGCCCTGTCGCCTTTTCTGAAGAGGAGCGGAAGTGGAGTTTCTGTAAGCTATTTCTTAATAAAGGCTTTGCTATTTTAAAATTTAATTTGTCTTGGTGTTTTTTATAGATGTATACTAACAAATTTTTTAAAAAACTTTTTTGATGTTACTGGTCACACAGGCAACTTCGGGCGACTATGGAAAACTCATAGCTGCATGTGCATTAGCGCAGGCGACTTTTCATTATAGTCTATGGGAAAACAGTCGTCAGGCGACAAAATCTCCCCGAATCTCCTTGTGTGAACTAACCCTAATGGTTTCAAATTTAGTGGTGAGGACAACTTTGCCATTTTTGCTAGTTATGGTGTACCAGCAGGAGCAGGCTGCATTGGAGCCCTTTACATACCGATTGCTCTGTGGCACCTAGGGAGAAATGTCTTTGATGTCCTTTATTTCTCCTTCAAAGAATAAGGGACGGATTTTAGCTTTTGTAAATGTCAGCGTCACTGGTACACCCCTCAACCCCTCACACCTTAATTATCACATAATGCTATGGAACAATACCTGTCTGGTGCTTTGTTTAGATTATCCTGGAAGTGGATTGCTCTGCCCTTTTTAATTCTTTCTCTGGTATCTGTAAATGTGTTGTTACTGCATTGGGAAAATAAAGATGATTATGAGCTAGGGGAAACAAATGATGAATGAATGAAAGACTAATTGAGAGAATACATACCTCATAAACCTTGAGAATTCCAGTGTTTTTGTGTCTTCCTTCCAAAACCAGTGCCCAGGATTTGGTTTTATTACCTAAAAATGAATTTGTATAACCTTTAACTATAGAGTATGCCAATACAGGTATGGGACCTATTATCCAGAATTTAGGGGACCTGGGTTTTTTTTGGATAAGGGATATTTCTGTAATTTGGATCTCTATCCCTTAATTTAAACATTAATTAAACCCATTAGAATTGTTTTGCATCCAATAAGGATTAATTATATCTTGGTTGGTATCAAGTACAAGATACTGTTTTATTATTACAGAGAAAAAGGAAAATTTTCAATTATTTGATTAAAATAGAATCTATGGGAGATGGCCTTTCTCTAATTTGGCACTTTCTGGATAACAGGTTTCTGGATAACAGTTTCAATCCAAGACTTCAGGTATATTAATGTGGGGTGTGCATTTGACATGAGTTTAGGAAAAAAAACTGCTTTTATTATATATGAAAGTATGGGTACACGCTTCAGAAGAACCCTAAAATGTTGTACAGGTAAGGGACCTGTTATCCAGTATGCTTGGGACCTGTTATCCAGAATACTCCATATAAGGGATCTTTCCATAATTTGGATCTCCATACCTTAAGCCTAAAACATAATTTAAACATGAATTAAACCCAATAGGATTATTTTACTTTCAATAAGGATTAATGATATCTTAGCTGGGATCAAGTACAAGTTACTCTTTTATTATTACAATTATTTTTTTTGTTAAATTTAATTATTTGATTAAAATGGAATCTATGGGGGATTGGGGGATGACTTTCCCATAATTCAGATCTTTATGGATAATTGATTTCCGGATAACAGTTCCCATACTCTACGTCAGGGATCCCCAACCTTTAGAACCCATGAGCAACATTCAGAAGTAAAAGGAGTTGGGGAGCAACACCAGAATGACAAATGTTCCTGGGGTGCCAAATAAGGGCTGTAATTGCCCCATTTAGTAACCTCTATGTGGATTGTCAACCTACATTGAGGCTCTGTTTGGCAGTACACCTGTTTTTTATGCAACTAAAACTTTCCTCCAAGCCAGGAATTTAAAAATAAGCACCTGCTTTGAGGCCACTGGGAGCAACATCCAAGGGGTTGGAGAGCAACATGTTGCTCATGAGCTACTTGTTGGGGATCACTGCTCTACGTTATAACAAAAGGAGGGTTTTCTTTAGCCATCTATCCTTGTTGTGCCTGATTTCCTATTCTGATTTACACATAAGACTGGATGTTGTGGAATTTGTTAGTTGGAAACATTGGAAAAGTGTTGGTTCTTACCTTTTATAATCTTTTTTTTTCTCAATGCTTGATAAGCAAGCTCATTACAAATACAAATGGACAGAACAGCCAGCTGTTGTCTTTTATAAGATTTATTTGAAAGTGAATGTATTCCAGTATTATTATTAGTGTTATAAAATAAGACGATAATGAGGCTTCAACATATTTTGCTGTGAATCATTGCAGGACTCGGGTGTAATAACAGGGGCCTGGGGGGTGCAAGGGATCTTGGGAAGTACTGGCTGAGTTCTGACAATGCTATTGTCAGTGTTTATTGAACTCTAAAATAATGTTTCTTTTGGGCCCAAGTAACATCCAGTTACACGACTGCAGCAGGGACGCAATCACTCTACTACAAATAAACCTCTGCATAAAGCCTAGTAGTAATGAAATAATGAATGAATAAATGTACTTACAGGATCCATGGAGTCTCACAGGCCACACTTTCTTGCAATCACTTCTCTTGCTCTGTTTATTTTGTTGTATCTGTTGCTAGAGGCAACCATTACTGACTGACAGCAATGAGGCGGGGCCAGATAGGACTGAACAAATCTGCCAAGTGACACTGAATTAGCATTTAGCTTTCATTGCGGAAAAAATACAATTGAGCATTTTACAGATACAGGAAGATTATTTATAAAAAAAATGTACAGTATCTATTAATATGGAACAAAATTGTTGCTTGGCTTTTCTTCTCAAGTCTTTATTTGTTAAACCATTTGTTTACGATTAAGTTAACTTTTAGGGGCATATTTATCAAGGATCAAATTTCGAAGTAAAAAAACTGAGAAATTCGACCATCGAATTTGAGTACTTCAATAGTCGAAGTATTGTTTCCAGCGAAAATGGGCGTATTCGAAGTAAAATCGTACAATCGAACAATTTAACCCTTCGAAATCGAGCGATTAGAAAGATTTTTTAAAAAAAACTTTGACTTCTCAAAACTTGCCCAACAGCCTCAAATAGATTCTAGGTGGTCCCCCATAGGCTAAACAGCAATTTGGCAGGTTTAAGGTGGCAAAGTGTCAAAGTATACGTTTTTAAAGAGACAGTACTTCGATTTACGAGTGGTCGAATTTTCAAAGGTTTTTCAATTCGAATCGAAGTCGAATTTGGCATAATCGATGGTCGAAGTACACAAAAGTTACTTTGAAATTCAAAGTTTTTTAATTCAAAATTCACTTCAAACGTTGATAAATCTGCCCCTTAGTATGGTATAGAATGGCTAACTTAAAGCAACTTTTGAACTGGCCTTCTTTTTTTTATAGTTTTTGAATTATTTGCCTTCTTCTTTTGACACTTTCCAGTTTTCAAATGGGGGGTCACTGACCCCAACTAAAAACAATTGTTATTGCTATTTGCTATTACTCATATTTCTATACAGACCTTCCCCTATTCATATTCCAGTCTCTAATTCAAATCAATGCATGGTTGCTAGGGTCATTTAAACCCTAGCAACCAGATTGCTGAAATTGCCAACTGAAGAGCGGATGAGTAAAAAGCTAAATAACTAAAAACCTCAAATATTAAAAAATGAAAAACAATTGCAAATTATCTCAGACAATCACTTTTTACATAACAATAAAAGTTAATTTAAAGTTGAACATCCCCTTTAAAGGGGATGTTCAACTTTTTATTAATTTGTAGCATGCTACAAATTAAAAAAAATTCAATCACAGAAAATTCGACCACCGAATTGTAGAAATTCGATAGTCAGTTTTTTTTTGATTGAATTTAGCCATTTTCGATCGAATTCAAATCGAACAATTTAATCACTTGATCGAATGATTTTTAAAAAAAAATTGACTTCTAGAACCTATAGCTAGTATTTGGCTAAGTTTTTAGGAGGTCCCCATAGGCTAACATAGCAATTCGTCAGGTTTAAGGTGGCGAAGTGTCGAAGTCGAAGTTTTTTCAATTCGAATCGAATTTTGGCCTATTCGATGGTTGAAGTACCGAAAAATCACTTTGAAATTCTAAGTTTTTGAATTCGAAAATTCACTTCGACCCTTAGTAAATGGGCCCCTTATAGTCACCAAGGAGTTTTGTCAACATGATAAAGAATGCAGAAAAAATACTTCCAACTACTTTCCAAAACGGCTTGTTTGTGAGGGTCGAGAAGCTTAGTACAGCTTTGTATAAATAGTAATATGTTACAACTAGCTCTTTATATTTAATCAATATTTTTGATTTAAAAAATGGAAATCAGCACTGGAGCAGTATGTGATTCTGCAGGCATTTGCAGGTGATGTGTCTATAAGATACAAGGATATCATTTAATTGTTTTACTTTACACTTGTATATTATATAATTGTATATTTTAAGTGCCAATAACAGCAAAGGCTGTCAAATGACAGAGGATGTGAACAGTTGTCAAAAATAAAATTTGCTATAGATGAGCTGTATAACATTAAATATAATAAACAGGGTTTAACATCATGTTGGTCTGGAGGTTTAGAAACTGCACAGACGTTACAAGCCCTTTAGATTTTTATTGGGGGGGGGGGGCAAATAAGTGCTGCTATGAGTATTAGGCATCAGCTTTAACTGACAACCAACCTGCTTTTACTCAAAATCTCAGATGATTTATATGATAAACAAGATTCGTTCTGCAATGCACACTGACAATATCACGCATGGATATTCTTGGCAGGGGCTGTAACAGCAACTGGTGAAGTTAGTTTTGATCTTCATTTGACTAATGCAGTAAATATTGAATGTATTTCTGTGGGTCACAGCTCCTGGCATAACTGAATCTGTTTGTAAATCGCTGCAACGCTAGTCTTTGTGAATGCCAGAGTGCAAGCCTTGGGGACAAGTGCATGTTTTTTGAGTGAATAGGTAAAGGACTGTTTACTAGTTTCTACTAGTTTCCTTTGGGCATAACAGTTATTTTCAAACCTTGCAGAATATTCCACCAAGTGTCCCAAATCTTTATCTTATGTAGGTTCCGTGAGATATAGTCTCTAAGGGTGCTAAAATGTTAGGTACCCCCCCCCCCCAGTGATTATAATCACTTACCTGAGACCCTGGGCTGGTGCACTGGCCGGAGGCTACTACTGTAAGAGCACCACACGGTCATATTCTTCATCGTTCCTCTACAGCCCAGTCCAGGTGCACAATAGAGTGAAAAGCAGAACTCAGAAGCAGTCAGCTTTCATTCTACTGTGCATGTACTTAGTCCAGAGCCACAGCAAAGAGTGGAGAGTGGAAAAAATTGCAACATGGTGCTCCTACATCAGTACCCTGGACTGGTGCAGTTTTCAGGAAACAAGAGCACCAGTTCTCATGTAATTCATTATAGTCACTGGCTAGCATTTGGTCTAGATTTTATCTTTTCTTCTTAAATACCCAAAACAGAGTTCAGACTTTTAACAGCTGCATGAGCTCTAGCATCAATATTGCTAATGTTAAATGACACACAAACCAAAACATTTGTAAAAGGAACAGTAACACCAAAAAATTAAAGTGGCTTAAAGGAGATAAAATATAATGTACTGTTGCCCTACACTGGTAAATCTGGTGTGTTTGCTTTAGAAACAAATCCATAGCTTTTATAAACATGGAGGCAGCCATTCAAGCACAGGATACACAATAGATAACAGATCTGAAGAATCTCATTGTATACTACAGAGCTTATCTGTTATCTGCTGTGTATCCTGTGCCTTTTCTCCAGCTTCAATGGCTGCCCCCATTGCTACACAGCAGCTTGTTTATATAAACTATAGTAGATTTTCTGAAGCTAATACACCAGTTTTACCAATGCCGGGCAACACTACATTATATTTCCATCACTTTAAAACACTTTTTTTAAGAACAGATGTAATCATATAAACATATAACTATTCATTGTATCCCATGTAGCTAGTCTACTTCTTCAATGGTGGGTCCCCCTGCTGTAGTGCCAGGGTTAGGCGCACCCCCTTGATACAGTTTGGTGATGATTGGATTGCAGACTTTTTCCAGCTCTTTCTGCTTATGCTCAAATTCATCTTTCTCAGCCATCTGGTTCTTATCCAGCCAGTCGATTACCTCCTTGCACTTGTCTAGAATCTGAGATTTTTCCTTTTCACTCAATTTGCCTTTCAGCTTTTCATCCTCAGCGGTTTGCTTTACATGGTAAGTATAAGACTCAAGTCCATTTTTGGCTGCTACTCTCTCCCGGTTGACCTCATCTTCAGCTTTATACTTGTCAGCATCATTTACCATACGTTCAATATCCTCTTTGCTAAGGCGACCCTTGTCGTTTGTGATGGTGATCTTGTTTTCTTTCCCTGTACTTTTGTCAGCCGCCGTCACGTTAAGAATGCCATTAGCATCAATATCAAAGGTCACCTTAAAATAAACAAATAGAAATGCCATGTTGAAATATTTCTGTTTAGTAAATTATATATGCTTAATACATAAAATGCAAATGTAGTTCTGCTACTTGCTAAGCATATCATTCTCTGCTGCCTTACACTTTCTATCCAACAATTTTCACCAATGTCTGTCAGAAATTCTATAAAAAATAAAGGTGGTAGCTTATAATGCAGATACCTGTAAAGCTGCTTAATTGCAAACGTAGAGAGGAAAAAAACCAAAATCTTGCTTAAAAAACACATTAATGCACTGTGTTTTTAAAAAAACTGAGATGATAAAACATATGTTGTATATAAAATGAAAGGAGTTAAAGGGCACTTTGCACTTTTATTCTAACTGGTCTGTTTTGTCTTGGGTGACTTACAAAGCCAACTATGTGATATAATTCAGCATTACTGATAAACTATAATTTATGGAAAGAACTAAATTGGAATGACAGGTAAAGTCCTGCGTGGATCCAATTTTTTAAATGAGACTTATAAGATAAATGTAAAAACCCTAATTTTGTAGGCAATCATGTATACTATATGGTGCTGGTTTCACTTTGGGCTAATAATTAAAGTTTTCTTTAAAAACAGCCCATTTTTTGGAGCTCCCTATATTTCTGCTACGGTCCGTGTCTGTGCTTCAAATTAGAGGTGGGCGTGCCCTAACGGTCCCTGTCAGAAGCTCAGTAGGAGGGGGACAGCCAATCACAGCCCTGCAGTCACACACGCACATACAGGCTTCAGCTCCTTATAAGGTCAGCCTATCTGCTGACCTGGACCTGTCTTTTTACCCAGTTGGGCCCACTACCTGACCTAACCCATAACTGCCATATTTGCAGCTCAATCAGCGACACGCTGACCATCATTATACAGGAAGTGCTGTTGTTGCAAACCAGAAGTGACATCATTAAAAGTGGGTGGGGCATAAAATGGTTTAAAAAATGCGTAAAAGAGTAAAACATTCTATAGTTTAGACCCGCAAAAGGACACACAGTCCAATATCTATACCCACATCCAAAAGTCTTACTTATAATCTGAAGATTAACCCATGGGTACTTGATCTGCTGCAAGACTCTAAATGAAGGGATTACATTAAAGGGGTGGTTCTAGGGATGTGTGGGTCGGGGAGGAAGAGCAAAGGGCATTGCCGGGTTGGCCCGAACACAACCAACCCACCACTGAATTAGAGGGCCATTCAGACTAGACAGCTCAGGAAGAACTATGTAGTATTCCTGAATCTAAAAAAAATTTATGTATTGCCCCTTTATCGATTCCTTTGGTAATTGTCTTAACCCTGCTGGTGCATTGAGGGGTCAGCTGATTGACAGTGATAATTGTTTGACCTATGACAGCACCAGCAAGATTCAGGTGATTACCACTAGATTCAATAGAAGGGTCATTTCCAACTTTTCCCACTTGGTGAGCTGGGAATTACTTCATGCCTTTGCCCATAGGAAAGGTGTGTCATGCAATACTGCAGAGCACTAGTTTTATCCAGTGATATTTCTAAGTCAATGCCATGAGGTTTTTTTTTTCCTATTGGGGAACCCTCTAATTCCTGAAGATTGTTTTTTTTCTGTATTTCTAACAGATAATGTAAGCATACCCATTCCAGTGGCAGTACGTGTGTTACATACAATGTTGCCCCTCATGCTATCTTCTGCTCCGCTATTTAAAGTCAATATAAAGGATGACCAAGCTGCTGCTGAAAGACATCTCCCACACCTGTTCCAACCATACTCATCTGGGAATTAAACAGTAGCGGAAAGGATCACCTAACCCCTAATCAGGCAGGACTGGCAATCTGTGGGTTCTGGCAAATGCCACAGGGGCTGTTGTAAGATGCCATAGAAAGTCAGTATTTAGTGGGCTGATGGGGGTCTGTTTGGGCCTCTGTGTAGCTGAAATTCCAGAAGCTATTTTGAAACCCAGTCAAGACCTGCCCATAATGACTAATGGAAGAAGCAGAGAAAGTGGTCACCTCTATCTGGGGCACTCCTCGTGGAGCCGGGGGGATGCCAGTGAGATCGAACTTGCCCAGCAGATTGTTATCCCGGGTCATGGCTCTCTCGCCCTCATACACCTGCACCAGCACGCTGCTCTGATTGTCCGAGTAGGTGGTGAAGGTCTGGGTCTGCTTGCTGGGGATAGTGGTGTTCCTCTTGATGAGCGGCGTCATCACGCCCCCGGCAGTCTCGATGCCCAGAGAGAGCGGGGCGACATCCAGCAGCAGCAGATCCTGCACATTGTGCGACTTGTCGCCGCTGAGGATCGCCGCTTGAACCGCAGCGCCATAAGCCACCGCCTCGTCCGGATTGATGCTCTTGTTGAGTTCTCGGCCATTGAAAAAGTCCTGCAGGAGTTTCTGGATCTTCGGGATGCGGATGGAGCCGCCCACCAACACAATCTCCCGTATCTGCCCCTTGTCCAGCTTGGCGTCCCGCAGCGCCTTCTCCACTGGCTCCAGGGTCCCGCGGAACAGATCCGCGCACAGCTCCTCGAAGCGCGCCCTGGTGATGGACGTGTAGAAGTCGGTGCCCTCGTACAGGGAGTCTATCTCCAGGCTGGCTTGTGTGCTGGAGGAAAGGGTGCGCTTGGCTCTCTCACACGCGGTCCTCAGGCGCCTCACTGCCCGCTTGTTGCCGCTGATGTCCTTCTTGTTCTTGCGCTTAAACTCGTCCAGGAAGTGCGCCACCATGCGGTTGTCGAAGTCCTCCCCACCCAAGTGAGTGTCCCCGGCAGTGGATTTCACCTCAAATATCCCACCGTCTATGGTGAGAACCGACACATCGAACGTGCCGCCGCCCAGGTCGAAGATGAGCACGTTGGTCTCCCCGAGGCCGGCGCTCTTCTTGTCCAGTCCGTATGCGATGGCCGCCGCCGTGGGCTCGTTAATGATCCTCAACACGTTGATGCCGGCGATGATGCCCGCGTCTTTAGTGGCCTGTCGCTGCGAGTCGTTGAAGTAAGCCGGCACCGTGATGACCGCGTCGGGCACCTTGGCTCCCAGGTATGCCTCCGCCACCTCCTTCATCTTGATCAGCACCATAGAGGAGATCTCCTCCGGGAAGAACGTCTTCGCCTCGCCTTTGTACTCCACCTTGACTTTGGGCTTCCCCCCGTCGCTCACCACGGTGAATGGCCAGTGCTTCATGTCGGACTGTACCGTGGGGTCGTCGAACCTGCGTCCGATCAGCCGTTTGGCATCGAATATAGTGTTGGTCGGGTTTAAGGCCACTTGGTTTCTGGCCGCATCCCCAATCAGCCGTTCGGTGTCGGTAAAAGCCACATAACTTGGGGTGGTTCGGTTGCCTTGTTCGTTAGCAATGATCTCGACTTTCCCGTGCTGGAACACCCCTACACACGAGTATGTGGTGCCCAAGTCAATTCCCACAGCTGGAGCCTTGGCAGACATCTCTGGCGCGTCCCCTCCTTCACACTATCAAACTAACAGCTTCGTGCAGCGTTAAACACTAACTGCGCTGCCTCCCCACTGCCGCCTTTCCTTTATATCCTCCCGCCCTCTTCACCGATTGGCCAAACGCCTATTCTCGCCAACCAATCGTTTTTTTCTCTTGTTCGTATACGAGTTTTCAGCCCAGATTCCAAAACAACTAATAATAACTGGACGTATTGCAACAAGTGTGCAAACTGACATTTAATTATCGCCAATCTTGGGGTTAGCGGTTAGGCTTACCCCGCATTATTCCTCTCCTATCCCCCCCTTCCAAAATGGGCGTGCCGCGATTAAGTAGGCAGTGACAGCTGAACAGCTGATGGGCGAGACCATTACATACTTTGTAAATGGGTGTGTCCGTGCGTGTATCGCTTTCGACCCAATAAAATGTCAAATGTTGCGTACAGCGAGTGTCTGAGGAGAATTTGGCCTTATTTGGTCTCGCTGCTCAATTCTCTATTCATTTAAAGAGCTCCTGTCAAGAAACTAGAGTGTTTTGGCTTCTGCCTGAAAGCTACAGTATATGGACGTTTCCCGGTGCTTTTCTCACTTTCACTGTCTTTTCAGCATAAACAGTCCTGTCTTGCTCTGTGGGAGGGATTGTAGATTGACATCCCTAAAACTGACAACTCCTTCCTACAATGAAGGAATAAATGCTGGTGGCACAAAATTGTACGTAACTGCTGCACTAAGAGGTAATAAGTGCCTGTCTTGAGCAGCACCTTGTGTTTATAGACATTCTTTATTACACTGGTGTAACTACATATCACTGGTCCCCACAGCAAATTAGTTTTCAGGCCCCCAAAATGTCTATAGGTTGACTTGTTTTACCAATATTTATTAAACTGTATATGAATTAGGGCCTCATGGGGTCCATTTACCTTCTGGGCCCCCCAGCAGCCATAGGGTCTGCTTCCTCTATAGTTACGCCCCTGCTTTATTGTTCCTCAAAATGAGCTGCAGGTAAGGGGGTGCAAAGTATGTGTGTGCACATGTTGCCCATTTGCTGCCAGTTACAGCATCTGAATCCCAGCCAAGCACAAACCAATGTACTTTCAGTACAGCACAAAAATAAGAGTACCTAGCAGCGCTAGTGGTGTAACTATAGAGGAAGCAGACCCCATGGTCGCGGGTGGGGGGGCTGGGGAAAAAAGGGGACCTGGACTGCCGGGTCTGCTTCCTCTAGAGCAGGGGTCCCCAACCTTTCTTACCCGTGAGTCACATGCAAATGTAAACAGAGTTGGGGAGCACTAGCATTAAACCTGTTTCTGAGGGTGGTAAGTAGGACTGTGATTGGCTATTTGGTGGCCCCTATGTGAACTGGCAGCCTACAGGAGGCTCTGTTTGGCACTATACCTGGTTTTAATGCAACCAATAGTTGCTTTCAAGTCTGGAATTCTAAAATAAGCACCTGCTTTAAGGCCACTGGGAGCAACATCCAAGGGGTTGCAAGCAATATGTTGCTCCTGAGCCTCTGGTTGGGGATCACTGCTATAGAGCCACTCTTCTCCCTGTAAATTTCATAACATCTGAGATGGGGCACAGGTCTATAAATAGAGCGGCCGTGCAGGGTCCAGTTGATATTAAGGGGCAAATTTACTAAAGGTCTTCATCAGGCATCATTTGACAGGAAATATGCATATTAATCAAAGTGGGCATACTTTTGCCAGCAAAACTTTGTCATATTGTGCTGGGATTCTTAGGAAACTGCTGTATTATTGGTTAAAAAATAAAATATAGTGATTGCCTCCCAATATCTGCACACTGGCAGGCCCAGATTGTCAATCTGTGGATTCTGGTAAATGCCAGACAGGCTGCTGTAAGATGCCATAGACAGTGACTATTTAGTGGGCTGGTGGGGGACTCTTTGTAATCGAAATGCCAGGCAGTGACGTAACTATAGAGGAACCAGACCCAGTGTTTGCGGAGGGACCCAGGGAAAAGTGGGTCTGCTTCCTCTATAGCAGGGGTGCCCAAAAGGTAGATCGGGATCTACCAGTAGACCTTTAGCTGATGATCAGTAGATCTCAAGACACTGCCAACAAATAGCTTGTCTCATTCACCCTCCTATTTCATGCTTTTCATTCAGAAATTTATTATGTTAAGGTTACATAGAAATAGCTGTTTGTTAAATATAGCAATATAAAGTCTCTCAAATCAATATAATATTTAAGTAACATTTTCCATGGAACAGAATGCGAACAATGATTTTATGGATGTAGATCATAATGGGACAACATCACTAAAAGTAGACCTTGCCTTAGTAAAGTATGAGCAATCCTGCTCTATAGCATCTATCTTGCCTTGAAACGTACGGGCCCCCGCAGCAAGTAGATGTGCACCTGCAATCAGCCCGCTTGCATTGAAACGTCTGAAACAGCTCACTCACATGCCAGACCCCTATGAAGTTTTTTACTCCGCAGGCCAAGAATCTGCTGTGCGTCCGATCCTGGTCTGCCTGTACCCGGAAGCATTGTTTCTGCTCGGGTGCAGGCAGATGCGGTGGATTTTGGTGCAGAAAAGAGGGATTTTTGTCTTACCTGTAAAATCCTTTTCTTGCCTCATTGAAAGGGGGCACAGGCACTGGAGGGTTAATTTTACCTTTCAGGAGGAAAGGACACAAACAAAAACTTAGACAGCCCTTCCAGGGGCCAGCCCACCTATCCCAGCAGACTACACCCCCTCCAGGAGGCTGTAGTTCCCCAGAACGTTAACAATTTTCTTATAACTAAGGAGATAACCAGAACTGCACCTTGGGCTAACTTGACAGATTTCCTCGCCATGCGAGGATGTTGGGAACCATAAGGATACAGGGGCTTGGAGGCCCCACCAGAGTTGGAGGGATGCTAGTTCTATGCAGGGAACTGCCCTAGAGATGTTCCACCTCCTGGCTTGATGCACTAATAGGGACAGGCGTGCCTGTGTCCCCCTTTTGATGAGCAGAGAAAAGGATTTTACAGGTAACACAAAATTTCCTCTTACTCTGTCATCTCAGAGGGAGACTGGAGGGACATTCACAAGCAGTCCCCAAGAAGGGTGGGAATGATCAAGCTTGAGCCTGTACGGCAGCCTGAAGCACCTTCCTGCCAAAGACTGCCTCTGTGGAGGACAGGGCCGTTCCATGCCACACAGGCGCCCTAGGCAAACCCGCCCGGACATGGCGCCAGCTTAGCACGAGTGCGCATGTGCAAGGTGGTGCTCGTATGCGCATGCTCGTGCGCAGGAGCGAAAAAAAGATGCAAAAAGCACAGTGAGTCGGGCAGAGAGGGGACCAGACTGGGGGTAGGCGACAGAGGAGGTACGTGCCTGGCGCCCCCCCCAGCTTTGCGCCCTAGGCATGTGCCTACTATGCCTTCCCCTTGGTCTGGCCCTGGTGGAGGAGGCTACATGCACCTGGTAAAATTGGGTGAAAGTATGAATAGTAGACCAGGTGGCAGTCTTGCAGATCTGTTCCATGGATGCCATGTTCCATGCTGCCCAGGAAGCCGCCACTGGCCTTTGTAAGGATGACCAGAAGGGCATCGCACATGCGAAAAGATTCAGATCTGTGGACATAGTATATGAGTGCAATCGAAAGAATGCGATGTGGCTGATGGCGGAGCACTTCCCTTACACGCCAGCTCCTGCTAAGCCGCAGCTCTCGCGATAGATCGGCTCCTTCTAGCCGGCTTCCACTTCACGCTTCTGTTACCGTTACAGAGCGCTGTTCAAAGCAATCACGGAGTCTGGCAGATTGGTATCAATATATTGGCTTTATTGTGCGCATTAAAATAGCTAAGGAAGGGGATTCACATCTAACGCGTTTTGTGTCAGAAGACCTGACACTTCATGTGTCAGGTCTTCTGACACGAAGTGTCAGGTCTTCTGACACGAAACGCGTTAGATGTGAATCCCCTTCCTTAGCTATTTTAATGCGCACAATAAAGCCAATATATTGATACTAATCTGCCAGACTCCGTGATTGCTTTGAACAGCGCTCTGTAACGGTAACAGAAGCGTATAGTATATGAGTGCCCTAACTATGTCCACACAATAGAGCGCAGTCTCCTTCGGACCCTTTGGATGTGGACAGAACAATGGAACCACAATGTCCTGGTTTAGGTGGAAAGCTCATACAACCTTGGGTAGGAAGGAGGGTAGGGACCGGAGCAAGGCCTTGTCCTAATGAAAAATCAGGAAAGATGAGCAGCAAGACAGTGCTGCTAGCTCAGAGACCCTCCTAGATGAGGTGATTGCAAGGAGAGTATCTGAAGCCTGAGCGAGAGGCTCAAACAGTGGACCCTGGTGGGCCGATAGCACCAGGTTGAGGTCCCAGCCATGAACGGGAAAGCGAATTGGGGGGGCCACGTGCGCGACCCCCCGAAGGAAGGTCCGAATGGGGGGTTCCTGCGCCATATGGTACTGGAAAACCATGGACAAGGTAGAGTTCTGAGCTTTGAGGGAAGCTAGATGAAGACCCTTATCAAGGCCTTGCTGTAGGAAACCTAGGATGCGTGCTGTAGCGATGTGGTGGGAAGGTGTGATCGGCACACTAGGCTATGTAAGTCCACCATGTTCTGTAATAAATCCTGAAACAATATGGTTTCCTGGCAGCGATCATGGTCTCTATCACCTTGTCGTTGAAACCTTGTTATTTGAGGACTAGGGTCTCAAAAGCCAGGCCGTCAGAAAGGAAGGCCGTCCAGTGAAGGAGAGCTAGACGTATGGCTCGGAGCTCCAAAACATTGATCAGAAGTGATGTCTCTGAGGGGAGCCATTTACCCTGTTCCATCTGGCCTTGACACACCGTGCCCCAACCCCGGAGGCTGGTACTGTGGTAAGGATGGCCCAGTGGTGTATTGCAAATGGCTTGCCCTGGTTGAGATTGGCTGGCTGTAACTACCACCCTAGAGATCTCCTCATCCGGGTGGGGAGGGTGATTGGAGAGTCCAGAGATGTTGTCTCTTGCTTCCAGTGTGTCAGAACAGCTCGCTGAAGAGGGCGTGTGTGAAGCTGAGCATAGAGAATGGTATCAAGCCCAGCACCATCATGCAGGATCTGAGAGGGGTGTGTGGGAGGTCTGCTAAGAACTGAATGAGGATAAGTAGGCTCTGGGCCTTGTTCGATGGGAGAAAGGTGCGGCAAAGCTGGGTGTCGAAAAGAGTCCCCAGGCCCCAGCATCAGAAATGACTTGAATCTGATGATCCAACCATGTTGTTGCAAAGTCTGGATCACAAGGGAGAGGTTGAACAGGTTCCTTTGGGCTGATGGAGCCTAGATAAGGAGGCTGTCCAGGTAGGGCATAATTGATACCACCTGGGCGCGAAGGAGGCCACAACTGGAGCCAGGATCTTGGTGAAGTCTCGAGGAGTCCTTGCCAGACCGAAGGGAAGAGCCAAGAACTGGAAGTAGTTTCCCAGCATGGCAAAGCGAAGGTAGCGATGGATGGGGATATAAAGGTATGCGTCCTTGATATCGACCAAGGAAAGAAACTCGCCAGGGTCCATTGCTGCAATGACAGATCGGATAGACTCCATTTAGAAGGAGAATCCTCGGAGACAACAATTGAGTTTCTTGAGATCTAGAATGGGACAAATTCCTCTGTCCTTCTTTGGGACACAGAAGAGGATGGAATAGAAACCCTGTCTTTCCTCTTCCTTGAGTACCTGAACAATGACTCCCGCTTGTTGGGAGGAAATGGCTTTCCAAAAGGCTGCTCTGCATGCAGGATTGGATGGGGGGGAGAAGAAAGAAATCTCTCCTGAGGGGGGGTGTCGAAACTGGAGTAAGCGTGACAGAGAACCTCTTGGACCCAGGCATCTATGAAGGAGTGGGACCAGACCTGCTGAAAAGAGACGAGACGCCAGCCCATCCTCTCGATTTGGACAAACCTTCAGGAAGTGGATGTTTTGTCGCTGGAAGTTTTCTAAGGGTTTGTCTTCCAGAGGACCAGGCATGTCTCTTCCACTTTCCTCTAAAGGAAGGAGAAGGAAGGAGTCTTTTATTGTCTGGAATGAAAGGAACAAAATCGAGAGAAACAGTGATTCGATGACTGATGCTTTGGCTTGTTCTGCGGAAGCAGGGTACTCTTACCCCCTGTAGCTTGGCTGATGATTTTTTCCAGCTCAGTGCCAAAGAGAACCTTCCCTGCAAAGGCAATGGAGACCAGTGACTTCTTGGATGTTAGATCCGCCGAACAATGCTTGAGCCAGAGGAAACGCATGGCAGCTATGGAGGTGGCAGAAGCCCTGGCAATCATCTTGGCAGAGTCTAAGGATGCCTGGCAAAGGAACTGAGATGCTTCTTTGAGCTGCTCCACTAGCTGCTAAATGGAAGCCTGGTTGGATCCATCTATTATCACCTGACAAAGCTGATCCGCCCAAACCTCGGAAGCACGGCTGATACAGGACCTAGCAAATGTCGGTCTGAGTGGCTCACCTGAGGCAAAAAATATGGATTTGCAGAATCCCTCCAGCCTTTTGTCGATGGGGTCCTTGAGGCCTTCGGCATCAGGTGGTGGACTTGGCTAGGCAAGAGATCGGGGGATCAACTGTGGGAGAAAGGCACCATAGATGTGTCATCCTTGGAAAATGGATAAAGGAGGGAGAATCGACGGGAAAGATTAATCCTGCCGGTGCCTGTGCAGGGGCTCAGTGTAGACTTGTGGCAGCTGAGTCTTTTTGTGGAAGTCTCAACTAATGGCTGCGTCTACCAGACAAAATGGCAAGAAGAGAGTGGAGGAGCGCGTGCTATAGCGCGGTGGGATGATGTCACCGATGAGTTTCAAAAATGGCCTGGGGAAGAAGGAACCTACTGCCTGCCTCCGAAACGGGAGAACTGCAGGGTGTGGTGGTGGAACAACTGCTGGACTGGGGGCAGCGGTCTGCCAGAGGGACTCCGGCACCTGCTCCCAGTCAGGAGAACTGAGCCATAGCTCCTGTCTCCAACATGCCTGAGGGCGCAGGTAACAGAGCAAGAGCTCCTGTCCCTAAATAATGCCCTGTGACACCCGGGGCTGAACTGGAATTCCTGTCCAGGAAACCTGTGGAGAAAAAAGGAGAATAATTAAAAAGAATCAAAAAGAATATAATAAAAAATGAATAAGAACAAAACTCCCCTAAGGGGAGAGTGTTCTCCTCCCATGAGGACACTGAAAGAACTGGGGAGTGACAGCCTCCTGGAAGTGGTGTAGCTTGCTGGGATAGGTGGGCTGGCCCCCTGGGAGTGCTGTCAAAGTTCTTGTTTTAAGTGTCTTTTCCTCCCGGAAGGTAAAGTAAACCCTCCAGTGTCTCCTGAGAGAGAGAGTAAGTGACATTTTGCGATTAAATCCACTCATTGTTAGAAGGCTAGGGGAGCAGCAGGGCAGCGGAATCTGCACCTGCAGAAAATGTCTGGCCCTAGCCTGAAGGATTTATTGTACACAAGTAACTGTTGCTGCTGACCACTTTATCCTCACTTGTGCTCCTATTCCGTTTAAATCAACCTTGCCTGATATCCTTCTTTTACCTAGTGGTGGTGATATCTGACAGATCTGGTTGCCAACACAAACCTTTGTTCACATGTGCTAACAGGCAGCACACACGCATTAGCCCCAGCTCTTTACTCTGTACGGCACAAGTGAGAAGCTGAGGGCAGATCTGTCCAGATGGTGTTACCACTGGGTAAATGTTAGCTACCAGTGTAGACTTAATTGTACAGAAAAGGAGCAACAACAGTGAAAGAAAAACACTGGTGTCATCATCTGGAACCTTACAAAGTGGTATTCTCTATGTGCTTGGCTTTTCTTGTCCTTTAGGGTAAGGACACACTGGACGATTTGTCGCCAACGTTTTTAAAAAGCAAATCGCGGCGACATATCGCTCGTTTTGTCTCTGAACAAAACCAAATGAAAGACGCCAGCTCCTGTGCCCACAGCGCGTTTGTGAATCGCCTGTAGCTACAAAACGCACTGAGACCCTTTTCCGAGCGATTTATCAGAAATAGCATGTACTTAGAAAAGCACTGAAATCTCCTAGACACGCACACACATACAGATAAGTAGCAGCAATTGTATTTAAATTACAATGCGAACGCAAGCACGTAAAGACGCCAGGTTACAGCGGGAAGCACAAACCGTTTCCGGTTTGGGTGGAGCACGTACCGCACAGAGTAATGTGATACAAATCGCTCTGTGCCAATAGTCGCTGTGAATCGTCTGTTCAAAAAAGACGATCGTCTTGTCGCCGCGATTTACTTTTTTAAAACGTTGGCGACAAATCGTCCAGTGTGTCCCTACCCTTAAACTAATTATAAGTGTTTTTCATAAAGCAAGTCTGGCGGGATGTTAAACACTTGTTAATTTAGTACCTATGTAAGTAAATCCTGCAATGTCTGAAACTGAATGTGCACAGCGCTGTGTATGATTAGTAATACTATATATATGAACAGAAGATAAAACTGGAACTCTTTTTCTTCACCCACCCTATTATTCTACTGACCTCCTTTACATCTTCCAGCTCTACAATATCATTGCCCGGAGTGCATTCCTTATTAAAGACAGGAGTCGACAAAGGATTTGTTGAGAGATACTAATAGCACTGCAGCTATAATCCTATTTATGGAAGCCAAAACCTCACTTGGTTTTTTGCCGATAAACCTGACACTATGGGGGGTGTAATTAAAGGCACAGCTTTGCCCAGGTGCAGTAACCCGTAGCAACCAATACGATTTTTACTTTTAAACTTGCTTTAAATGTAGCAAACCCTAACTGCTTTAAAAACTACTGTTCACAGATTTATCAAAATGTGAGATTTCATCAAGGAGTTGTAAAAGGAAGCATACACCCATTCGAACAACTGAAGGTAATATTGCTCTAAATTCACTTTTGCAATGAATAGTCAAACTTTGTAACAAGAGCACCCCCATTCTGGGCAGTTAACTGGATAGATCACCAGAGGTATACGTTACTGATGGAGGAGGTAGTTTCTGGCACTTCTCTGCCCAATTCTATAACACTCCTGTTAGAAATTAATTTTTCATAATTAAAGAGTTAATTACAGTAATGTACTGTGGTTTGCTTGGCCTTTATTAGCATTTAGCTTTAATAAACCACCTGCCCCAATCCCCTCTGACGTGTGTTGTCTACTGCAGAGCACAGAAAGATACAAATAAATATGCACAGAAATGTAAAGATAAATACTATGTTAAGACAAACATCTGTCTTGTTGCATTTAATAAATAAATGTATGTTTCAACTTACACACAAACCTACAGACCCCAACTCATATGTGCCTGTATTCAGTATGCAATATGCATGTTCTAGCATTTCTACTTGTGTGAGCATTCCAATTTTTATAAATAGTTTGGGCACCAGAGGTCACTATTTCCTAAGAATGTTGGGATTGTATTAACTTTTTAAAACACCATGACTATACAGATAAATACAAATATTTCAAATAATCATCCCTGTGCCAAGCAACCATGCCAACCCTTATAAGATTTTGTTACTTTTCCATAGAAAATAAAATTTTGCAGCCACGAGAAGACCCAAAGAAACAGGAAGATGGACCCCAGCCTAAAAACCAGTAAAGTGGGAGATTCAAGGATAATGTAAACTGTGCTATATAGCCATGGAACTGTACCAAGGTATGGGATCTGTTATATGAAATGCTTGGAACTGGGGTTTATTAAAAGCAATCATTAAAAAGACCTAACAGGATGGTTAAAAAAATATATGAATTATTTGCTAAGAAGGGACTCTGTGAAAGACGGCACTCTGGATAACAGGTTTTTCGAATAAGGGATGCCAAGGTGAGTTAAATAAGCATTATGGATTAGCTGGATGTTGTGTTTAGGGGAAGTACTGCCCTATTATTTTTTTAAAAATAGAGATTTTTATAATGGAAACATTAAAGAGGTTGTTCAGCTTTCTGTTAATTTTTAGTATGATGTAGAGAGTGATATTCTGAAACAATTTGCAATTGGTTTTAATTTATTATTATTTGTTTGTTTTTGAGATATTTAGCTTTTTATTCAGCAGCTCTCCAGTTTGCAGTTTCAGCAATCTGGTTGCTAGGGTCCAAATTACCCGAGCAACTATGCACTGATTCGAATAAGACTAGAATATGAATAGGAGAGGCCTGAATTTACAGCAGTAGTATAAAGTAGCAATAGCAATAAATATGTAGCCTTACAGAGCATTTGTTTTTTTAGATAGGGTCAGATGCTTAGAATTAGCCATACTAAAACATACTAAAATTAAACTTAAAGGTGAATCACCCCTTTAAAGTGGACCTGTCACCCAGACATAAAAATCTGTATAATAAAAGTCCTTTTAAAATTAAGCAAGAAATTCAAATTTTTTTTTTATTTAAGTATTCATAGCTATTGTAAGCTCATTTAAAAATCTTCGCTGTCAATCAAATACTGCCTGCCTCTCCTCTATGCCTAGGCATAGAGGTAGGGCAGGCAATTTCTTTCACTTTCCATTCAGCACTTCCTAGATGTTATTGTTTTCCCCACTTTCCCCCAGTTCTCTTAACCATTTAATTGTGTAACCAGTGCATGGGGATGGACATCAGGTCCTGTATTCTGGTGCACAAACAAGATTTTGAGATGATGCAAGGCTAACAGTGTCCACAAAATGGCTCCTGTCTGCTTGCTATAATTATGAGTTCCCAGATACAAGGAAAGAAGATTCAAATAATTTTTACAGTGTAAAATTAAAGTTCATTTTGCTTGACTAACATTATAAAATAGGATTTGGAATAATATTTTGGGTGACGGGTCCCCTTTAATAGCTTTATTACCTGCACTACATTGCAGTCCCATTTCCATCAGTCTTACCAAAGGGTAGACCTTTCCCTAGCCTGCAACAGAACAATGCAAGTAAATATTTAGTGGTTCATATCTCCCCTGTATTGGTATAGCATGTTCCACAGGCAGAATATCAAATTCTTCTGCAAGTAATGATGGCCTCACGTGGACTGGTGTAAAGAAAAATGGAAGTTGCAGTCCAATGACATCAGAGATGTTTATATTGCATAATCAGGAGGGTCAGGGGCAATTACTATTTATACAGTATATACCATTACGCAAAGGTCACCTATGCACGGTGTGAGTTGTTCACTTTACATCAAACCCACTCACAGAGCACATACAACTTTTTTTGTCTTGACATTTTTATTAAAGAGACATTATACCCCTTTTTAATATGAGCTTAGTGAAAAGGGCTTGTGCTTAGTTATTTGCCTATCAATAAGGAAAAACTATGTTTTTTATCTCCTGAGCTAAACTAGGAAAAAGAGGAATTGAAGCTACACCATGTTGGATCATTGCAAGGTAAATAATTATATTTACACTGAATAGATAATGTCCCAGCATAATGGACTCCTGCTAACAAAACAGTCACAGTATACTGGTAATCTAATTAGCTACCTCACAAGGAGCAAATATGGAGTTGCTTTATTTTCTCTAGTTGCCCTGTTTATCTCAAGAAATAACAAAAAACATAGCTTTTTCAATATTAAAACAATAGGCAAATATTATGTCCAGCATAAGGCTTAGTTAACTAAATTAATATAGAGCAAGCGGGTATACTTTCCCTTTAAAGCCAAGTGTTTCTCAGATGCTAGTTTAAAAGCAGGCTGTTTACAACCCAACACCAAGCAAACGTCTCTCTTAATGTGCAACCATGAGGCGATGTAAATGGATTCAGATGCAGAACATTTAGCTTAGGAAAAGAAAAATGAGATGACCTAAATGTAATCAATTAGGTTATGCAAAACTCCTGGGAAAGAATTCCCCTTCATGCTTCAAATGTTTTCTTTCTTGCGGAAAACCCAGAAAGCATTTGTAATGGTAAGCCACTGATTTTCAGAGGTACAAATGATCAAATTTCCTTTTTTATGGATCCCTTTAGAATAGATCAATATCCAACTTTAGAAGCATTCACATCAACATACACCCTAGCTGTGCTTCTAAAACCCATTGGGTCAGCAACAGCTTATAAGAAATGTTACTTATTCACTAAGAATTCTGTTTTGCATACCCATAGAGAGCCCTAAGGTTAACTGTATTGTGTGCAAATAATCACTACCAAGCTCAGTGCTAAACATCATTTGCCAATAAGAATCTAATGTCATGTTTGGACAGTAGTTAACTGCTGGTATCTGTAAGAAGCTGCAGCTGTATATGTGTATCACTGTACTCCCACTTTGCCCAGACAGCATACGCCTCTTGTTACCTTCTGAACTAGATTATACAAGTAGGTCACTGCAACCTTGCATAGATATCAGCTATCACTGGATTTCATACCCAAGCATCAACCCTCTTTTACACCAGACTGCTATGTATAAGACATGCAGGGCAAAAACAGTTATGTGGGATACTGGGAATTATAATAACAGTATCTGGTCAGACATAATATACAGATTTATGAAAATTTCTGTTGTCTACTGATCTCTGCATGTATTGCCGATCTGACGATATCAGTGGGAGACTGTCGCCAGCTTTTGTCGGACATAACTTTCGTACGATTGCTGTTAAGCGGCAGAACATCATCTGATCTGTTCTTTTACTACTATATTTGAATGGTAAGTGGCAGGTCGGGAGGTGTAACCAAACCGTCGTTCGTCCAATGTTAAGGTAAATCTGCACGTCTATGGCCACCTTTAGTTCCCCAGCAAATACAGGTCTATTAATCCGCTGCCTTGTCTTACATTGTATCAACAGTCTGAGCTACCAGAGCAGAGAATAAAAAGGGACAAACACTGATTTCAATAGCAATACATATACAAATAACTTAAAACCCATAGAACATGTGTAATTAGTGTATATTGCTTAGAAATATGTTTTCTTTTATTAAAAATATTTTTGAGGTTGACATTCCCTTTAAACACAACTACAAATACAGGGGAGTGAATGAAGGGGGAGAGGATAAAAACAAGGATTGCTATATGAAAATATACATACATGACAATCATGGGAGTAGAAATTCCTTTTAGATACAAGTATTGGGTCACATAGAAAAAAATACGACCTGGAAAACTACTATATAATAAATTTTAAAAAAGGAAATCCACCAAAACCTTTTGCTTGGCAGCCTACTTTGATATACAACTGTTGTGGTCGTGCCCTACTTTTCGAATCAGACTGCAGATAATCATTGGTAGAAGTCAGAACAAGAGGACATTATTTGTGTGGGCTTTCAGAACTATACCTGTTCAGCCTCTGCACAGTCTGTGGTCAAACGTTCAGATTAGGTTTAGCAATGAATCAGAATCTTCCTTCCTTTCTTGCTGAAAATAACTCACGCCCGTGGCACTAACTGTTTTCAGCCATATTAGTTCATCTAGTGATCTATAGTAAAATGGCCAATCTATATCCTAATCCTATCAGCAGGAAACTGCACCGGCCCAGGTTTATACCAGTGAGCACCAAAGAACGGAAATTTGAAGACAGAAGAAGGACGGAAGTGGATCGCTCTGTGGTGCTCACTGGTATAACCCCGGGCTTCTGGTAAGTAACTACAACCAATTGGTGGTGCCTAACATTTGGCACCCCCAAGTGCTGCAAGCCTTTCCTTCTCCTGTAATTCTGTATTATCTCTACCTAACTGGTATCTGTATGCTTGCAATTCTTGGTTTAACATACATGTAACATGACCATTAAAGGGGATGTAAAGGCAAAATAATAAAAATTCCATTTTTACTTTCTTTAATTAAAAAGAAATCTATCTTCTAATATACTTTAATTAAAAAAGGTGTACCATTTTTATAAGAAACCTGACTGTATGCAGTGATATTCCCCCTTCTTTTACTTGCTCTGACAGCTGCAGTTAGGAAACTTCAGACGGTCCTTAACTGCTCTGCAGGGAAACGATCATACTTTGAAAACTACAGGAGGGAGCCCTCCACCTTACTTCCCCGAACTCGAGCAGCATTGTTTGTTTCCCTGTAACAACTGATTTGTATCCACAGACTCAGTGCAGTCTGTATATTCTGATTATTAATCAGTCTTGCTGTATCGGCTTCATTATTGCTGTATGGCAGATATTATTTGACTTGGGCTGTTTTGATAATTTATGACAATCCCTAAGCTTAACCTCCCAATTGAAGCCCAGACCACACTGAGAATGTGTCTTGATATTGCAAAGATGTTTAACAAAGTTACAAGATGACAGCCCCCTGTGCCAACTTTGAAAGCATAAATCATTTGTTTAATTGGGCTTCTGGTGCAGTACGTTCATGTTTATATTTAGTATACAAAATAGAGCATTTCTAACATTATTCTATTTTAGTTGCCCTTTAAAATAGCCATATACGGGCCAATATACACTGCAGACAGCAGCTTATTAGGCAGTGTATGGGGCCCTCTCTGACTGGGCTTCCCCAATCGAAATCTTGCCAAAAATCGGGGCAGATGTAGATCAGTCAGGTTTAACAATCCCGCTGGACCGAGTTCAGCATCAGATTGTTAAAGTCGTCCTCAATCCAACAAGCCTGTATTTTCATTGTTGTGCTCTTCTCCTGCTCTCCCGGCCCGCCACTGTCAAATGCCGGCTTCCGACATCCTGGTTCGTCTTTTATATACGATGCGCCTGTTTGCCCCAACCCTTTTGTGACATCATAGGATGGGCGGGTGTATAAAAGCAACTCAGAAGTGCGGATGCGGGCTAAGGGAGGGCGGGTTAGGTTTTGGGGAAATATTAGGAGTACAAACTTGTCTTAACATTGTATTTATTCCTATATATGTAGAACAATTTTGACAACATATAAAATATGTTATATTCTGCCTTTTACATTATAACAGACAATTTAGATTCAAACATACCCAGTTATAAAATATTTACCAACTAATATTTTCCCAGTCGCTATACTTGCCTGCTATTAGAGCTCTACAGTGTATGAGAAAGGTCTTAAAATTCCCAGAGGTCAACAAGTGTGCATATAGATCTGCATTACTGTAATGTTTTATTTAAAAAAAACATTATTTCTTATCTAAACCCCTATCTCCAATTATTAACTTAAGAACTAATTTATAGGATGAAGGATTAAACAATGAGTGCTTGCTTGTGAATGAAAACAATGTGTAAGATGAGTGAAACATTTTGGGAGAAAAATAAAAATACATTCACATTTTGTGCATGCATGAGGTAAAGGTGGCCATACATGGGTTGATATAAGGTGGCTATACACGATAAGAATCTTAACTCGATATGCCCACCAAAGGCAGGGCGATATCAAGTTAATCCAAACGACTGGATTACAACTAAGGAAATAGGTATTGACGACGTGATGAGGACCGCATCAACTAGCCAAACTAAAAAAATCAAGGTGGGCATATCAGGGAGAGATCTGCTCATTTCACGACCTTGCCAACTACTGTATCTCTGCATGTATGGCCACCTTAAGTTACTGCCTATTTGCATAAGACCTTTTATATGAAATGGTCATTTACACATACAGCACTGTTGGCTTTATTTGCCAGTAACAGATATAACTGGGAGAGTGGAAAAGAAAGTCTGTCTGAGACAGAACAAGCAAAGCCAACAAGCTTATCGGATACACAAATGTATTAAATATTACCCTCTAATATTAAAGTCAATAGCAAGAGAGAAAAATATGTTTATAAAATAGCTAAATTAAGGGATGAGATGACACTAGCAAATTAATAATAGAAATACTGCAAGTAGGGGGCCATAATATCTTCTGACAACAGCTAAAGTGTCCCCTCTCTGCATTTCCTATATTAAAGGACTTCTAATGTCAAAATACAAGTTGATCTTGGGTGTAGGAGCATGCAGTAATATTCACAGATATAGGTTTAAATAATTACATGTGCTGTGCATAACGTAATTTAAAGGAGAATTCAACCCTTTAGCAAAAAAACAGTACCCCTCCACCACACGTAGACCCCCCTCCCTCCTGCCTAACTACCTCCCGGTGAAACGCCCCTAACTTTACACATACCCTTCGGCACAGATTCAGGCATCAGAGTTACATGCAGCCATCTTCCGGGTCTTCGTGTCTTCTTACAGCACTTCAGCAATTTCCGTCCATTTCGGCAAACCGGTAAATTGCTCCAACTGCGCATGCGCCAATTCGCCGGTCTCCCACTCAGCTTACCGAAGAGATGGCTGCGTAGAACTCCGATGCCTGAATCTATGCCGGGGGGGGGGGGTTAAGAGGCATTTCCCCGGTGGGGGCAGTTAGGCTGGGGGGAGGAGGGAGGGGGGTCTACGAGGGGTGGGGGGTACGGGTTTATTTTGCTAATGGGTTGAATTCTCCTTTAAAGGGGTCGTTTATTAACATATAGTATGATGTAGAAAGTGATATTCTGAGACAATTTGAAATTGGTTTCCATTTTTTAATATTTGTGTTTTTTGAGTTATTTAGCTTTTTATTCAGCAGCTGTCCAGTTTGCACTTTCAGCAATCTGGTTGCTAGGGTCCAAATTACCCTAGCAACCATGCACTGATTTGAATAAGAGTTTGGAATATGAATAGGAGAGGTTTGAATAGAAAGATTAACAATAAAAAGTAGCAATAACAGTACATTTGTAGCCTTACAGAGCATTTGCTTTTATATAGGGTCAGTGACCCTCATTTGAAAACTGGAAAGAGTCAGAATGCTTTCCAGTGCTTTTTTAAATGTGAACCACTCCTTTAAGAAGTAACCTTAATTTTTTCAGTAGGGGCACTCACCTCCCATTTAGTTGCCTGTATTTATAAACAAAAAAGTAACTTAGGAGTGCACGGTTGCTTCCCACCACCTTAAGTTACATTGTATATAACAATACATGCTTCTTCAAATATGAGCAAGATGTAGTTTTTGCATTAGTCTCCTCTATCTAAAATCATAGAGGTTTCATCACTGAGACAGAATGACGTGATGATTATGCTTTTTTAAAATGTTTAGAATTATAATGTGACCTCATGTCTTTGCGCAGGTTAAATTTTGCACCGCAAACACCACATGTGTACAGATGAATATCCATGTGCTGCTCCAAGAGTTCATTGCTAGAGAAAATCTGAAAGCAGACTTGGCATATAGTTTCCCCAGCTGCCAAGTGAGAAATCATGTGACGGACATGGTCGTGTTTTCGGAAGTTCCCTTGGTCACATAAGGAGCACACGTATCTGGCCATTCCCGTGTGCATATCATTATGCAGTCGAAGCTGGCGCTCTCGCAAGAATTGTTTTCCACAAGTCTGACAGACAAACTGCTTTTCTTTAGTGTGCACTGTGTAATGTTCCCGCAAGTGGCAGCGCTGATAAAACCCTTTACCACAAATATCACAGAAATGCTTTCTCCTGTGATCTCGCTCATTCTCGTCTGAGACAGAATGTCTATAACCTTCGTGCTCCAAACACTGAGACATGTGCTCTACCACCTGATTTTCATTCTCAAATCTTTGGCCGCAGTTGGGACATCGATACGGGCAAGTGGAATGTTTATACATTTGCTTTTTTGGACTATTATTTTTAATTAGAGCACTGTCATTCATATCATCCCATATATCACCAAGCATATCACCCACTGCAGAAGGCTCCTCCATAGCCTCGTCATAAAGTATTCTTCCTTCACTGTTTCTAGAACTGCTTTCCATTAGCTCCTGTGGCTCCCCACAGCGTTGAGCATGCTCCTGTAACTGCCGACCCTTCACTAATATTTGCCCACATTTTCCACAAGCACATATATTTTCTATGTGTTTAGATAAGTAATGAGATGAAAGATCGTCATCTGTAACTGTCAAGCCGCAAAGCTCACAGGCAGTCTCATGACCATCTTCTACTGGTGCATCTTCTCTGCTATTCATAAATCGTATTCCTTTTCTGCAATTTCTGTCTTTTGGTTGTGTATTTCGGCTATGACCATGTTTTCCCGCTTTGCTGTACTGTTCATCCACACAGTAATTACTAAGCGTTTCAGCTTCGTCTTCCAAATCGTCAACATCAGAAGGATCGAAGTAATCTTTATCTGATATTTTAACAATATTAATATCATCCATAACTACAAGAGAACAATCATCTGACTCAATTTTAATAATGACTGGGTTTTTATTAGTAGTTTCAACAACTGTGTTTTTCATTTGCTCTAAATCAGCCAAAAAATGTTTAGTACTTCCAGATGACAGAGAATCTTCATTAGACTGACTGGAATCAACTTTACACCTGCCTTCTTCCAACGGGGACTGTTTAGGATTTGGTGACCCTTGTTCAGTCTGTTCACTACCATCTGCTTCTTTGCTTTGATATGTGTGCCTGTTAGTGCAGGTAAGTGTATGCTCATCCAGAAGTTTCTCGCAACTGAATACAAATCCACAACTGTCACAAGTAAAACTCCTTCCAAAACGCCTGGACCCACGCTCCCTTGTGTTTAATGCTTTTGGGGGGGTAACCTTTTTAATAACCTCAGACATCTGTTTTCGGAATAAGGGTTTTAAGCCAACATCTGCCTTTTTTTCTTGCTGCACATTTAAAGATAAGGCAGGGTCTGACATCCACCGATTTGGCTCTTCTACATCCTTGGATGCAGATTCCTCATACATACGCACACCAAATACCATCTTACAACTTACGCTACTAGAGGCTGTAGAGGAGCAATTTAGGTTGGAAGAATTCACATGCTGTATGTCCTCCAGGCATTCAGGGATAACATACAGTTGTAGATAGCTCATTGCTTGCTTTAGCTGATCAAAATCTTCAGGGCGGTGAAGTATTTTTCCCAAGTACATAAACTGCAAAATAAGATCAAAGCATTGTGCACTAATCTTCACGCTGCTGAGATTTATTTGTGAAACTGTGTTCTGGTGATTTATGAACATCATTTTAAAGTAAGAACTACAAGCAGCTAGAACAGCCTTGTGGGCTTGAAAGTAGATGTCGTCAATTGCAATACAGCAGTCACAAAGAAATCCCCATTCTCTCTGATTGTACAGTTGCTGGAGAACATAACTGCAATGACTTGACCTGTCCATCTTTTTGATTTCCTTTCAGTTTGTCAATATCTAAATGTGGGGAACAAAAGAGAAAGTATATACGTGATTTATTAGTACAAAATATATCACTCATTCCTATTTTGTTATTTTTTTATTATTTGAAAGATTTTGTTCAGCAAACTGTTGCCTAACCAAATTTGTTAAGTAAACCCAACCTCTACACAAACTATTCAACAAAAGCAAGAAAACATACTTCATCTAGGAGCTGTACAAAGTTTTGACAAAGGTAAACATTTACCTATGAATCAGTTACAGCTGTTAACAGCAAAGTATTTTGGAACTATTGTTTTTTTAATTATCAAAGAAAATCTAAAACTTGTTTGCACAGGGCCATCTTTACTTCTTGAATCGGTTATTGGTTGTTTCTGTATGTAAATCTGCACGTTCAATATACACACTAGTTTATGTGCGGACCAACCCGAAGCCTGCGGGAGCCATGTGCTCAGGTCATCTTCCACGTCCTCCTAGTGCCCCACTTCTGCCGGATGCACTCCATTTTATACACTCATGCACCGGTGTGGGTATATAAATAGGAGTGGGGTAGGGTCGGGTGCAGGTTATGCTTTTCTCAACCCGCAAATCACGAATACACACTCATTTACTGTACAGCGCTCCAAGAATATGCAGGTGCTGTATAAATACATGATAATAATAATTACAAACATTGACTTTGCAACAATACTAGTTAAGAATATAAAGAGGGAGTGTATATTTATACAGTGCTAACATATTGTGCAGTGCTTTACACAGATTATACGACATTTAGTCCCTGCCCAAGTGGAATTTTTTCGCTCTAAAGTCTCTATTACAATCCACTAAACTCACTAGGGTCAGTAATTCTGCAGCCAGTTAACCTGCCTTTATGTTTTTAAAGTGTGGGTGGAAACCAGAGTACCTAAAGGAAACTGGTTAGAATCGCAGAGCTAACTGGCCTACCACATTATTATTAAGTGGAGAGACTGCACAAAATGAACCAAGAAGTCCAGTCGCATTGTATCAGATGTAATACAGGCATAGGTAGTCTTCTACATATTTAACGGGACAGTCCTACTACTCATCCATACTGGGCTAAAGTTGTCTCAACACTAAGAGTTTTACTGTTAAAGATATTATTGGATCCAGGGTATGTCTGGTAACCCTTCCACATTGGATATTACTCCTCCCCACTTCTAATCAAAGCCCTTTTTCAGGCTAGGTGGCTCATTACTCTTAACTGGAGAGCAACAGAGCCACCACTGGACTAGCAATTGGTTACGAATATGAACAAACTATACAATATGTAAAAATAATATATGGTAGAAAAGGGCAATACGAGAAGCACAGAAGTCCAGTACATTAAACACCTCAACATTGTATTACCTGAATAACTCACACATTGTCTCGTATTTTACCCTCCATCATTGCTTGTCTCTAGTCCTAAAATAAGAGCCACTGGACAATAGTTAATTAAACGATTCTGTGTACCTACATGTCTCTCTGCATTGATGCATTAATATATGTAGATGTAGCTATACCAGGATGTGCTGTATACTGGAACACATCTTGTTTCTTTGCATTGTTTCCACATAATAAAACTTTACCTGAATGACAGCAAAAATCTTATAAGTGCATTCCTTGATCAGGCCTACATGTAGCTTGTGTCTTAGGTTGACAACATGTGGGGCATTTTGTCCACATGATTGTTTCTGTTGATTGTTTTTGTTTAAAATGCCAGTCTGTCATAGATCTACAAACATAAGCAAGGTCACTTTCAATTAAAGGAGATCTAAAGGTATAATCTCTGGTGGTCAAAATATTAGGCACTCCCTAACAATTATATTTACTTACTGTATACCCTGGGCTGGTGCTTGTTATCATAAAACTTCACCGGCCTGTTATATCTCTGTATAATCTCATTCATGGCCATCTTCTAACTCTTAGATCTCCTTTCGTCCAGGCAGGAGGGCATGCGGTAGAGCAGTGATCCCCAACCAGTAGCTCATGAGCAACATGTTGCTCTCCAACCCCTTGGATGTTGCTCCCAGTGGCCTCAAAGCAGGTACTTATTTTTGAATTCCAGGCTTGGAAGCAGGTTTTAATTGCACAAAAACTAAGAATAGTGCCAAGCAGAGCCTCCTGTAGGCTGTTAGTTCACATAGGGGCCACCAAAT
Organism: Xenopus laevis; assembly: GCF_017654675.1. Classification (NCBI taxonomy): domain Eukaryota; kingdom Metazoa; phylum Chordata; class Amphibia; order Anura; family Pipidae; genus Xenopus; species Xenopus laevis. The sequence goes on from NC_054385.1 coordinate 92,222,543, forward strand.
AGCCAATCACAGCCCTTATTTGCCACCCCAATGTACTTTTTCATGCTTATGTTGCTCTCCAGCTCTTTTTACATTTGAATGTGGCTCATGGTTAAAAAAAAAGGTTGGGGACCCCTGCGGTAGAGTATGCAGTAGAGTGAAAAGGCTGGCTTTTTGGGTTTAAGTTCAGCTTTTACTTTACTGCACAAGCATCTGCATGGACCAGAGTAAAGAGAAGATTCTGCAGAAGATGGTGAAGGCAGAAATATACTGAGCTGGTACTGGGGTATCAGGTATGTTATTATAATGGCAGGCAGGTGAAGTGACTAACATTAGAAGCAGGGACAGGTGCACTTTAACCACCACTGTTTTCCATCAGACAAGTAGTAATGCCCTGGGTGCCACGGGCCTTACAGCATTGTTCCCCCTACCAGTGGCTCATGAGCTACATGCTGCTCACTAACCCCTTGGATGTTGCTCCCAATAGCCTCAAAGCAGTTGCTTATTTTAATTCCTGTTTTGACTGCAATTTTTGTTGCATAAATACCAGGTGTCCTGCCAGAGCCTCCAGCAGGCTGACAGTCCACATAGGGGCTACCAAATAGCCAATCGTAGCCCTGATTTTGCACCACACAGTAATAGTTTTCACGCTTGCGTTGCTCCCAAACTCTTTTTACATCTGAATGGGGTCCATGGGTAAACAAAAAAAAGTTTAGGGACGCCTGCCTTACAGTGTTCTAGCTAAAAGCCTTCCCTTCTGTGCAGTTTTACCAGAAGCCAATAAGCATGGAGAACTTCAAGCTTTGTAGTTGGCCATTCCCTATAGGATGCATGATGAAACATGGCCTCTTGTTATTACACAGCTGTGGCCCTGATGATGGCGACAACATTCAAGTGCAATTACTCCAATGGTCTCCAATAGACGACTGGAGTCTTAGTGTGACAAACTGTATTCCACAGAACAATAGAGAAATAGCACTTCAGTGAGTGCAGAATGTTGCCAGTCTCCCTCACAGCCCTACAGCAAAGTCAATAATGACAATGACGCAGGGATACGTTTGCCCCTTCAAGCACACGCAGAGTAGAAAGGACAACACGTACAAAACTCCCCCAAGCCTGACCAGCTCTACTCCAACGTCACATCCTACTGGCAGCCAATCAGGGAGCCCCTGGGAGCAGCACGTTGCGGGTCCCAGAGCTGTCAATCAATAGCATAACCCGGGAACTCTCAGCCTACAGTGTACATTTAACCCCTTCCGCACCATCTCTCAGGCCAACACACTTTTACTAGCAAATGCCTCATACAAGCCAGGAATGATGAAACTAGGGCTTGTGCTGACGTGATTTGCGGCAGCTTAGAGGAGCAATCGTGGGCTTCGTTACTTACGCGGATGGTTGCCTTGCATGTAAATATGGCTGTACTCGGGCTCTTTCGCGCAGGGATTGCATGGGCTGGACTGAGTAGGAAGGTCTCCCGGGTAGCCGGAGAAGAAGGACCGCTTGCAGTCGTCTGGAGAGCAGTTGGGCCGGTGTTAAGAGCACGAGTCCGCCGTTACCAGCAGTCCCGGCTCAATGAGGCAGAATCTCTCACCCTCCCACCGCAGCCCCGGGAGCACTGAGGGGAAGGGGAGGCTGTACCGCACTTCTTCCGCGTCTCTGCTCCCAGCGCAGCGTACACACGCCACCTGCAGGCCATACGCTGAATGAAATAAGTTTGGGGAATGAATTCACTTACATGTTACACTTACATATTACACTTGTGCAAGGCTCTGCCACTGCTTCTAAGTTTCTTTGCCACATCCTGTAATTAGCCACTCGCACAGCCTGCTGCTCCTTACAGCAAAACTCACTTACACAAAGCACAGAAAAAGCTTTTTTTTTTGTGCCACCCCCATGGCACTCGCCCAGTCCAAGAGACACTTGTAGAAATATGGTGTAAAGATTTCTGTCTGATTTCAACATCACTACTGAAAGCGACTTCAGCTTCCATCTGGTTGCTAGGGAAAAACTGACCTTAGCAACCAGACAGTGGTTTGAATGAAAAACTAGAATGTGAACCAGAGGGCCCAAACAGAAAGTTATGTAATAAAACAATATACGACTGTAGCCTCAGAGTAAGGTTTTTGGCTTCCAGAGACAGTGACCCCCTTTTGAAACCAGGAAAGAGACAGAAGAGAAAGGCATAACATTATTAAATAAATATATACAACATAAAGACTGACTGAAAGGTTCCTTAAAGGGATACTGTCATGGGAAAACATGTTTTTTTTTCAAAACACATCAGTTAATAGTGTCGCTCCAGCAGAATTTTGCACTGAAATCCATTTTTCAAAAGAGCAAACAGATATTTTTATATTCAATTTTGAAATCTAACATGGGGCTAGACATTTTGTCAGTTTCCCAGCTGCCCCCAGTCATGTGACTTACATAGTTAGTTACATAGTTAAATTAGGTTGAAAAAAGACAAAGTCCATCAAGTTCAACCCCTCCAAGTGAAAACCCAGCATCCATACATACACCCCTCCCTACTTTTAATTAAATTCTATATACCCATACCTATACTAACTATAGAGCTTAGTATCACAATAGCCTTTGATAGTATGTCTGTCCAAAAAATCATCCAAGCCATTCTTAAAGGCATTAACTGAATCAGCCATCACAACATCACCCGGCAGTGCAACCCCCTACGTTGCTTCAAATGAAAGTTCTTTTCTTCTAGTCTAAAGGGGTGGCCTCTGGTACGGTGATCCACTTTATGGGTAAAAAGGTCCCCTACTATTTGTCTATAATGTCCTCTAATGTACTTGTAAAGTGTAATCATGTCCCCTCGCAAGCGCCTTTTTTCCAGAGAAAACAACCCCAACCTTGACAGTCTACCCTCATAATTTAAGTCTTCCATCCCTCTAACCAATTTAGTTGCACTTAGTCTCTGCACTCTCTCCAGCTCATTTATATCCCTCTTAAGGACTGGAGTCCAAAACTGCACTGCATACTCCAGATGAGGCCTCACCAGGGATCTATAAAGAGGCAAAATTATGTTTTCATCCCTTGAGTTAGTGCCCTTTTTTATGCAAGACAGAACTTTATTTGCTTTAGTAGCCACAGAATGACACTGCCCAGAATTAGACAACGTGTTATTGTGCTTTGATAAACTTCAGTCGCTCTTTACTGCTGTACTGCAAGTTGGAGTGATATTATCCCCCATCCCTTTCACCCCCCCCCCAGCAGCCTAACAACCATACCTCCCAACATTTTGGAAGTAAAAATAGGGACAAAATTTTTTTTCCGCACGTAGCGCAGCAAATTTCTTGACCACGCCCTGTTCTTTGGTCACACCCCCTAATTACCATGTTCATTTTACAAAACTTGGGAGGTTATGAACGTTTGACAATATTTCTTCTTATCTAAACTGTTTTTTTGTGTCTCAAAATTGTTACAAAGTTTCTTATTTGCACCGGTTAGACTATTCTGTTCTCTCTGCTAAAAGCAGTTAGAAACTTTGTTTCTTTTTCTGGCTGTTCAGTGCAGAGAAAATTAGGACTTTCCAGTACAAATGAAGGACTGCAGGTTGAGCTGTCAAAAGAGGGACTGTCCCTCCGAAAAAGGGACAGTTGGGAGGTATGTTAACAACAGAACAATGGGAAGTTAACCAGATAAGAGCTCCCTAACACAAGATAACAGCTTCCTGGTAGATCTAAGAACAACACTCAATAGTAAAAGCCAAGTCCCACTGAGACACATTCAGTTACATTATGTAGGAGAGATAACAGCCTGCCAGAAAATAGTTCCATCCTAAAGTGCAGGCACAAGTCACATGACTGGGGGCAGCTGGGAAACTGACAATATATCTAGCCCCATGTCAGATTTCAAAATTAAATATAAACAAATCTGTTTGCTCTTTTGAGAATTGGATTTCAGTGCAGAATTCTGCTGGAGTAGCCCTATTAACTGATGTGTTGTTAAAAAAACATGTTTTCCCATGACAGTATCCCTTTAATAGGGCACGCTATAACAAACTAAGTTAACTGCCCCTTTAAATAGATTCAAAGCTGATCCCTCACCTCCTTTTTGGCCCTGACAATATTGGAAAGTCATATTTTAAGCAAGTTTATCATTATAGGGCACAAATGTGTCATGTTTAGGGTTGCCACCTTTTCTGGAAAAAAATACCTACCTTCCTAAACAGGCCCAGACTGGCAATCTGTGGGTTCTGGCAAATGCCAGAGTGGCTGCTATAAGTTCCCATAGAAAGTCAGAATTTAGTGGGCTGGTGGAGGCTGTTTGGGCCTCTGTGTGGGCTGATTGGGCCTCTATGTACCTGAAATGCCAGGGCTTATTTTAATTATCAGTCCGGACCTGTTCCTATATATTTATCTTTTTTCCCTAATAATAACATTGGGATCAATCATCATTTTTACCTGGTAAAATACTGGCCTGGTGGCAACCCTAGTCATGTTGGAAAGTCATATTTTAAGCAGGGTTATCATTATAGGGCACAACTGCCAGTCAATGCCTATATCAGGTATAGACTGGCAGTCTGGTAACTGCAAATGCCACAGGGCAGCTGCCATAGAGGTGTGCTTTATATTGGGCCTGTGTGTAATTGAAATGCCACAGAAGCCTTACCACATTTCGTGAGGACGGCAGTTTTGTATACTTTGGCGTTCCAGAATGTCATTTTAGTGAATTAAATCTGCATTGCAACTTAGGCCAAGCTGAAGTTTACTGGAGTTATGAACTCAATTTTGCTGACATTCATATTGTCGTAGTCAGAAAGACTGACCAAATTGCTTCACTCCCATTCTGGCAAAGAATGGCTAAAAAAAACAAAAACTGGCAGACTATTGCAGACTTGTCACATTAGATGAGGGTTTTAGCCTCTCTCTAGATCTAGAATTATCAACTAGCAGTTAGGCGTCTTTCATCAACCTCCTCTACTATTAGGTATGTTACTATGTATGTTTAATGATTTTCTGACAAATATTTTACTCCAATTTAACTCTATATTTGTCTAAACGCCACTTTAGTGACTTCCCTCCCACTGGGGCGTATGTATTCCCCAACAAGAACTGATTTTTGCTCAGTGTTAAAGGGGAAGCAAAGTAAGCACAGTCCTCAGCGTTCAGGTAATCTGACAGGTTGCTGATTGCTATCATTGTTTTTTCAGTGCAGCGGGAGCCAATCAGAAGAAAGAATTCTTTGTATACTGTGTTCCTCCAGCTGCAAGGACAAGAGCACGTGCAGTATAATGTGGCCAGTGTCTGCATAGATTTCTTTAATATCATGAACTGGGCTACCTTAGCCAGCAAATCATGCTGCACCCTTTATCTTGTCAATACTATGATCAAATAATATACACTGGATCATTTTTAAGGGACTCTAATTGAATCTATCAACTCCGTGGAGAGACTTTGCTTCCCCTTTAAAACCAGGGCCAAATAAAAACCTGGCAGCAAATATTAGTAAGAGAGACATTGTCCAGACTTCGTGTAAACTCTAATAAGAACTTGTTCCTATAGCCAGTCAAATGATTCCCTGTGTGTGTACAACTAGAAACCACATGCAGTGCCAACATCTGGAATACAACAAAAATACTAGTAAATATAAAAGTGCTGCCGAGAGTTTTCACAGTTAGCCATAAAGCACGGTCACGTGACTGTCCCCTTGTTTGTGTCATCGCGAGACTGTGCGAGAGCCGGTGGTTCCAAGCAGCAGTCCTTCAAGTACTGGGAGAGCTTGCTGTGCACGGTGAGAGAACGCAGGGCATCATGGAGGAGCGGGCTGTGATGGGAGGAGCTTAGGCAGTCGTTGGTTCCCGCCTCCTCATCGGTTTCATTTTGAATGGTTGCTCTGATCGGGGCGTATAGTTGGTGGTGGCGGCTTATTGGGCCGGCCCTGGCCGCAGTGCGGAAATAGCACCCTAGATAAGGTGTTGCTTTCATGCTCTCTCAATGGACTATAATTCCCAGGCGCTATTTGCACATATTAAATAAGGGACGTGGGCGCAGAGGTTACTGGAAACATTTCGGCAGCGTGTTCAAGAGATATTGCCGCGCATTGTAGCTTAGCTAATAGTGCAATGAATGCGGCAGTTCCTGCGTGGAATTCTCTATGCAAATAGAGCCGCTGCATTTTTAATAAAATTGCTTTTGTGCAATAGATTCATTTAAATTAATTTAAAAAAAAAAATAGCTTAAAGGGCAAGTCAACCCCAAAGTAAAGATTTGCTTGATAAAAGAAACCATAATTCTAAGAAACTTTGCAATATACATTCATTACAAATTGTCTATGGCGGATAAGTTATTTGTCTATGTATTTGCCATTGAAAGCAGTGTTTGTCTGTCTCTTTCTATTCTCTGCCCTGATGTCTAAAGGCCCCCATACACGGGCCGATAAAAGCTGCCGGCAGCTTATTGGCCCAGGTGTGGGGCCATCTGACGGGCTTCTGGCAGCCACATCTGTGTGTGTATGCGATCCCGTGATCCGACCGCCCACATCAGATGAATTATTCTAGGGTCCATGATCGGATCAGCCCGATATTGCCCACTTCAATGTCGCCAAATAGGCCCTGCCATTACAGGTACACAGAGGCCCAATTAGCCCACACAGCGGCCCAAACAGCCCACTAAATACGGACTGTCTATGGGACCTTATAGCAGCCCCTCTGGCATTTGCCAGAACCCACAGATTGCCCGTCCGGGCCTGGTCTATGGCCACCTTATGACTGTTGATTCAATGTAAGGCAAGGCAGCTGATTAACAAACCGGACTTTGCTGGGGAACCAAGACTGTTGCAACATTGTTTAAAAAGTAACAACCAGGAGTTAGGGAAATGCTGCTTTCAATATGAATTGTTTTTACAATTTTACAAGTTTTAAAATATTACAGATAACTTATTTTTCAGTCTCTTTCTTTTTACTTTTTTTAAGGACCTCAATTCACGTGACTGCGCTATTTTATCATGGTTAGGGTCATTTATACACACCGAGCAAATTTGCACCTGGGCAGGAACCCATGGCTACCCATCAGATGATTTCGGTGTTCAACCTGCAGCTGGCTGTAAAGCTAAATACTGGTTGCTATGGGTTACTGCCTAGGTGCAAATATACCCAGTGGTTATAAATCAGCCTTTACTACACTGGCATGTATGCATATTCTTATGTATAGATATGGGATCCGGAAAACTGTTATCCAGAAAGCTCTGAATTATGGAAAGGCTGTCTCTCATAGACTGCATTTTATCCAAATAATTCAATTTTAAAAAAATTATTTCCTTTTTTTCTTCTAGTAGACTTGAGGTATGAAGATCCAAATTATGGAAAGATCCGTTATCCAGAAAACCCGAGCATTCTGGATAACAAGTCCCAAACTGGCATGAAGTTGTACTTATGTAGGCAGTGCTCTATAAGAGGAATGTACTGTACAGCCTACAGTCACTCTGCTTTTGGCTCCACATTTTATAAACCACAAAGGAAATTATAAATTCGACCCCCCTCCACACACTCATATGCCTCATAAAGTGCATTATGTAATTTATCTGCTTCCAGCCTTTATAAAGCCATACATTTTTGGAAAGAAATTCTTAATTTTACCCTTTAGATAAGGGCCCTTTGATTTGTGGAAGGGTAAAAAGAGCTAAAATCTCTCTCATGCAGTGTTGTGCTGAAAAAGGCTGGCAGTAGATAAATGACAACAATTGAGACAGTTGCTACTGGAAGTGAGTATGTAGGGGAGTTTTTAGCTGATCATTCACAGTTACTAATAAATATATTGTTTTAAGTTACAAATATTTTTTTTATTTTAATGTCAGGGTTCCGTAAACCTTATATGAGCACATCCTGAAGCAATGAGGTTTCTTATTAATATTATATTTTTATCATTTATGTGGCTCAGCCTCCATAATTTGTATAATGTCATTGGGCTGTTGTGCTGTTTTCTAGTCAGAAACTCTATCCATCATATGTAATACTGATAAGATATTTGCTTTTAAACAGGTGATCGGTAAATGCTTCATGCTGATTGGTTTCTTTGGGTTTCTGCCCCGGTTAAACGTAGTACCTTTTATTACATACAGGGGATGCCCAGGCAAACCCCACGTTCCACCAAGGTTCCTTAAGCGCCTCTGCACTACACAATAAATAAATAGATGACTTGATAATTTCTCTGGTTTTCAAGAGTTAAATTTGTAGCCATACATGTAAATATCCTATGTGTGCACCAAATTGTGCTGATCCAGTCACCACTGGGCCAATGGGCCAATTTCTTAATAGAAACCTGTGCAGACCAGGTGGTAGAGGACAGTATCATCATTCTGCCCAGCAGATGTGTGGTGATCATTTTTGCCCCAAAAGCTGCCCACTCATATAGTGGCCAAGTTAGTAGCTCATGTTGCCCTGTGTATTTAAACCTTTGCCTTTGTTACCTGCAGGCTTTAGCAGTAAAGTGGATTCAAATGTTGCACTTATTGGCACCATTCATTAACGGTATTTGTGTCTCAACATGCTACTATCACTTCCTTATAGTAGCACTAAGGGTCTCTGTGATTGGCCTTTTTCTTCTACTTAAGGTGGCCATACACGGGCCGATAAAAGCTGCAGATAGACCGTGTCGGCAGCTTATTGGCCCGTGTATGGGGCCCCCCGACGGGCTTCACCGATCGAGATCTGGCCGAAAGTCGGCCAGATCTCGAACGGATGGGACGAAAAATCCCGTCGGATCGCAAGTGTGCCTACTGATGCTGAAATTATGGTTAAAAGAACCCACAGATCTTGGGTATAAAAACATGACAATTTTTATAAGAAAATTGTACTTTGCTCACTGCACTGCAACTTTTTCTCTCACATATGACTGTCTGATCCACATATGCTAATGTCCATGCATACCTTTTTCCATAAATAGTTCAAATATATAACGTTACTATTTTTATTATTCTCTTTTTAAAGAAACTATGGATTCTTCTTGCCACAGTCAAGTCTTGCTCCAGCAGCTGAATATGCAGCGTGAGTTTGGATTTCTTTGTGACTGCACAGTTGCAATTGGAGATGTATATTTCAAAGCCCACAGAGCAGTTCTTGCAGCATTTTCAAACTACTTCAAGATGATCTTCATCCATCAGTCCAGGTTTGTTGGGACCGGAGTATAATGATAGCTCCTTCAGTACAAGCAGAAAAACTATTGGTTTAAATAAAATACACTATGGGTTTGTCACATCCAAGGATAGTCTTTTCACAATGGCAAGAGTTTTAACATTTGGTCTTCCAGGGCCTATGAGTGACTTTCATCATACGTCCTGCCCATTGTGTGTGTCATTGTGCAAGGATCCATTTTTGCATATGCACATTGTTGGAGAATACCTAGTTCAGGTACAGGTATAGCAACAGGTAGGGGTTGGCAAAACAGACACACAGGTTAATGCCCAACACTTTTGCTTTTTTGAGTCACTTTTATAGAAACTTGTAAAGCAGCCCTGTGTACATCTCAAAACGTATATGCACAGATTATTGATCCAATCAAGTGGTAAGTGAGCCTCCCAAAAGTATTTAAGTAAACTTAGCACTCACTTGCTCACTATGCAATCAAGTGTATCTTCAAAACTCTTCGACTGAAACAAGGTCATTACTATAACCTTGTTCTTAAATAGAGCTATTAGTTATGGATGCGTTAATTCCAGTACTTTTTGCAGCATTCAAGGTTCAGCATGGCCAATCCAACTTTGAACCCTTAGGATTTTTTTTATTAATAAACAAGCTAAAATCTGGTGTGGGTGTTTGGTCGTGGTTTTTTAAAATAAAATATGAGATCAATTCAGATTTTAGTTAATAACTCCATTCATGTCATGTGAGCACTGGGCAACTGAAATGGGACAATTCATATTGAACGATGCAGATCTTTGGTATCCGGATCAAATCATACTATGTACATTAGGGATCAGATTCTGTTTGGCAATGAGATGAATCTTTTCCTGTTAATAAACAGATGGACATGCAGGTTTTCCATTTAATATTTTGTGGACTTTTTCAGTCTAGTAACAGTACTTTTTTGTATATTCTTCATACTGCCTGTAGATATGTATTCATACACATGTTTGCTATTCTGTATTCTGTAACAAATTACTCATTAAAGGAGTCAGTAGAGCAAACTGTACCTTTTTTATTCCCATTGCTTTTAACGAGAAACATTTCTTCCTAAGACATACTGTATGTTGTTACAAGTACAAAAGTATTTATTTTTGTTTTTCTTTCTTTTAGTGAGTGTATAAAGATCCAACCAATGGATATTCAGCCTGACATATTTAGTTACCTTTTGCATGTCATGTACACTGGAAAATGCCCGAAACAGTCAGTGGATCATATCCGTTTAGATGAAGGAATAAGATTTCTCCACGCAAACCTTCTGGCACTTTCTGCAAATGAGCCAATCAAAATGTTTTCAGCTGAAACTACACAATCCTCTAATCTATATGGGATACAGATCTCGACGGCTCAAAAAACACAGAAGGAAACAATCACTTTGAGACAAAATTCCACAACCACCATCAGGTCTGCCTCAGAAGAAGAACACCCCCAGTTACAGCTGTCGCTTGCTATTGGGCTTGAAAGTGTTGGTCAGGAACAACAAAGCTCACATTTCCCTGCTCAGGTTGGTACAAGTGTGAGGTCATTAGAAGATTTTCAGAAAACAACAGTTTCCATCAAGGAGGAAAAGTGTGATCCTGAAGCTTCAAGATCACCTCAGCAATCACTATCATCACCAGAAGATGAAGAATCTGCATTCATAAAAACTCCAAATAAAAATCATTCTTGCCATTACTGTGGTGAGAAGTTTGAATCTCGAGGTATTTTAAGAGATCACCTGCATATACATGTATCAGAATCCCTCCCATTTGGTGTCCCTGCATCTATTCTAGAGAGTGATGACCTGGGAGAAGTCCGTCCTATACTAGAAAACATAGAGAATACAGAAAATTACAGGCTTGGTAACGTCCTTCTAAACAAAAGTGAAGAGTTGTGTCAAAACTTAAGCCACCAAGAACAGTTGCAGCTCAACCAACTTTCTTTTCTGTCAAAAGAAGCAGATCCCATTGAATTAAACTGCAACTTTTCATTGTTACGCAAAAGAAAACTCAGTTGCACACTGTGTGGACACAGATTTCTCCGCAGAAGTCAACTTCTGGAACACCTGTATGCACACAAAATTAAACCACATAAATATGGCAAGTACCAAAGGATTGGAAATCAGATAGGCCAGACATACAGCAACAGTCATACTGAAAACACACAAAACCACCTGGAGACATCACAGGATTACCCTGAGTTTCTTGAGGAACTTGAATCCAATGTTCCAAATGCAGATGATGTTTTGGTAGATTAATGGGTTTATAGACAATTGTGGATGAGTGATTTTAATTATTGTATGTTTGGTTTTAGTTCCCCTTTCTCCTTGTAATGTTCAGTGATTTTTGCGGTTTCATAAAATGATCTTTTTCCTTTGTTACCATTGCTTATCTAGCTCAGTTTGTGTATATTAATTAGAAATGTACAGCTACCTGTATGTAGTGTTTATGAGTCCACAGCATGGAACAAAGTATTTGAGCAGCAAACTGGTTTCACCAGAACACTGTGCAGGTAAACACATGCAAACTGATCTCCTTGAATTGTACATATATTATTGTGTACATGTTTGTCATTACTGAGAATGATTATATCTATTGGGATACTCAAAAGAGATTTTATAAATAATACACATATGGTTATCCAAGCAAACTATATTCTAAAAACTTTTAGGCCAACAAAATAATAGGTAGGAAGATTATGAGGCTTAAAGAACCTGCAAATCTTTTGCTAAAATTCAAGTGAAAATTTCATTGCAGTTGCAAGTAATTATACATACTGTAGATTAGTTATACTGAAGGAGACTTCCCTTCAAAGCCTTGCACAGCCCGAGGATCTTCAGGCAAGTTTAACAGACAATGCAGGGAGGTTAGACTTATTCTTTGACAATATGGGACATTCTTCAGTCATAATTATTTTTGAATGTGATACCAAGGTTGTGGAACGAAGGAGACAAACAACTGTAGACTGGGCTTTTTGGATTTTCCAACTTGTTACCTTTTATTTCCACTGATTCTAATTCTCAACTGTTTGAGTTTTAATATATATTTTTTTTATGCATTATTATAGTACTGTGTACATATCTGAAGTATGTTTTCATAATTGTATATAAATGAAAAATGCTCAGTTAAACTTCCATATTATTCCTACTCGACCAGTAAAGCACTAAAGTTAGCTTTGCTTTACATATATAGAAGCATTTTAGATATAGGGCATCTGATCCTACCTTGTGTCTGAGCAGATACTAAATTTGATTGTGCTTGTAAATATCAATGCCATAAAAACAACCGAGCACTGCTTTTGGCCATTGTGGATTATATCAGCAATAATCCAGATGTTGCCCCGAACTATCCTGCTTTGCATAATATTGCATTTTGTTTTTGGACAATTTCTCATCAACCCCATCAATAGACCTGAACAAGAAACCACTTCTTTTTTGTGCTTGTTATGCTGTTCAATATTGATTCATCTATTTGCCAACACATGGATCATTGAGTGTCACTAGTCACAGTGGATAATGCTGTAGGCAGTGTTTCCCTTTGAGATCCCTTTGTTTATTGTCTATTTAGCAAAAGCAAGCACTACATATAGGGTCAGATCAGCATAAAAAATGTGGTAATACTTTTATTATCTTGCATACTGGTATACCCCAAGAATTTGATCGCTGTATTTAAATTAACTTCACAGTCTGTAGCTACTTCCTTACTATTGTCAGCTATATGAAAAATAGCTAAATTTTTAACCACAAACTGTACTGGATTCATTTGGTGATATTACACCTACAATTCAGTTGCAATAAGGGTTCAAAAAAAAATGTTTTGTTGTGCACCATAACATCCCTTGCACTCTAACCCTCTAACAAGAGAGATAATCACTCCTGCTGTTGAGTTTGGAGGCACTTCTTGGTTTCTTTGTGTTTTGGGGTATTAACTGGAAGGTTACATTGCTGCACTCAACTTAGTTGGCCATAACCCTGTGACAGGACAGAAGCAAAACTACAGCATCGTTGTTCCTCTGTATTTTGGAAAGCAATTGAATAATTCAATCCAGAAGCATTTCCATTTCTCATAAGCACGAAGGCTCTATGGCAGGATTCCAACACAGAGTATTTGTCTTATTTACAAGTTTGCGCTTCCAGACATGTTCTACAGCTGGGCAGCAGGACAACCAGCTAAGCAGTGGCATATGCTCAGATCTAAATATATAACTGTACATTTTCTCTGTGGTTAGCACCGACATAGACCTGATAGAACTCAGCTGTTCCTGGGATTCAGTGAGCAGGGTTTGAGCCTGATCTTTCTGCATTTTGTTTGATATTTTCTTTGCATTGGTACCATTGTCACTTTAATGTATGTTCAATGTTCAGCACATATTGTCAGCAGTAAAAAAGGTAACTATGCTCGCGTCTGTGTTTCATCATCTTTCTGCACTGATTTCTCACACACACAAAGGAATTGGAGTTGTGTCTCTGTACTTCATTAAACTCATCACTGGGTTACATAATGCAATGTCTTCATTTATGTAAGACGGACAAGTTGTGAAGATGATTTTGCCTTGCTAAAGGTTATCATCATGAATATAGTATACATATAGAGGGTTACAATTCCTAGTATGCTCACTAAAAAAAAGACTTTTAACATAGAAATATTTTCAGTATATTTGCCTGCTTTTTCAACCTGTATACAGATAAAATAGTGAAAATCTCTCTGATAAAACCCATTTTTACATAGATGTGTGCATGCTGTCATCTTACCTGTTTAGGTCTATTTTTATGGCATAATATTGAGTGTAACTGGTATGTGTTTGTAATACATCACTGCCTGTTTTCCAGTAAATTAAAAAAGCCAAATATTGCCAAAAAAGGTGCTGAAATAAATGTAACCTTCGACTGTGTTCAATATTATAGCTTGCAAGGAGCAGTTTGTTTTTTTAAGTGCTGGAGACTTAGGGGCACATTTATCTAGGGTCGAATATCAAGGTTTAATAATCCCTCGAATATTGAATTTGAAGGATTTAGCGCAAATCGAAGTATAAATCGTTCGATCAAACGATAAAATCCTTCGACTAACGATTCGAATGATTTTAAGCGATCGATCAAAGGATTTTTTTTCGATCAAAAAAAGGTTAGAAAAGTGATGGGGAAGGTCCCCATAGGCTAACATTGTACCTTGATGTGAAGGCAACAGCATTAGTGCAAAATATTTGGCTTTATTTCAACACACACCTATGTGTGAAGCCTAATATTTTGCACTTATGCTGTTGCCTTCACATCGTGTCCTGGATTGGCGCAGAGTGTGCTGAGAGTACTGATTGTCCTGCATTGAATACCGGCGTGAAGTGGCTGGCGTCTCGCACAGGCTGTGGCCAGGAAGACACAGCATCACTGGGTGAGCTCCGATGCGAACCGCATAATTTTTTGTATAGTTACTAACATTGTACCTCGGTAGGTTTAAACTGCCGATGTATGTAGTCAAAGTATTTTTTAAAGAGACAGTACTTCGACTATCGAATAGTCGAATAGTCTAATGTTTTTTAGTTCGAGTCAAAGGTCGTAGTAGCCTATTCGATGGTCAAAGTACCCAAAAAAATACTTCGATATTCGAAGGTTTTTTTATTCGAATCCTTTGCTCGAGCTTAGTAAATGTGCCCCACAGTGTAGTTTTTTTCTTGCATCCTCTACTCATGGCTTGATATGATTGTTTTGTGCCCTTCTTGTCCCTAGGGAATTGGGCATTTGATGGTTAAGTATGTTGGCTTCTTATGATGATTTGTCATACTGAGCAGAACCATTTTCCCCAGTAAGCTTGAAACTATGAATTCAACATGCCCCTATTGTAATATGTACACTATTTTTTATACACTTCTCTTTAAAGTTTGCTGTTTATATATATATATATATATATATATATATATATCTATATATCTATATATCCAGTTCACATAATGATGTACTTAAAATCTTCTGTTACTCTAATAATTCATCCTATTAGCTTGGTAGCACATGGGATAAAAAACAGTTTATACTGTATATTTATAAAGCCCCTTTACTGTCCTTACATTTCAGTCAATGTCATATACAGTATCATAGTCATAGTGATTTATTACAAACACTATAGATTTGCGCTGTTCTTCTAATTAAGTGTTAATGCTGTTCTTTAGCTGACACAGTACATTTGTGGGCCTTGAAATTCCACATTCAGGCTGTGGTCATCCAGTTGGACAGCATTGCTATATAGATTTAGTGATTTATTATTACATAATAGTGACCAAATTTCACAATGGCAGGGCACAGACTCACCCGAGCTTCCTTCTCTAATTGTCCTGGAGGGACTGATGAAGATTCAGTGTGTGCCCAAAATCAAGCAGAGCTCCTTAGCTGCAGTAATCCAAAACTAAAAAAAAATGAAGTTGCACAGTGCTTTGTGAAGTAAAAATGACGGTTTATTAAATCATTAAAAACGTTAGGTAGCTGGAGTATATGAGACACGTTTTAGAAACATCCCTTAATCTTTAGACAAAAGTACATTTGTCTTATTTCTAAAAAGGAGACTAAATATTTATACTATTTAAGGCATGTTATAATTGAAGTGACATTTTAATTGTATGTTTCAGGACTGCTCTGATTTTTAACGGTTAAAAAACTCCATGTCAGACAAGTACGCAGTGTTCAAGAAATTAGAGATTTTTATTCTCTGAATGTAAACAAATGTCAACTGAACATTAAAAACATATACAACACTGTACTGTGCCTGTTCTGTGTGGATTAAAATTTGTTTTTATTTAAAAAAAAAAAAAAGAAAACTCTGCAAGATGCCATCAGGGTAATCATCTTCATCATATTGACATAGTAGAATCTAAACCAGGGGTACCCAACCTTCTTTTACCTATGAGCCACATTCAGATGTAAAAATATTTGGGGAGCAACACAAGCATGGAAAAGAGTTTCTGGGGATGCCAAATAAGGGCTGTGATTGGCTATTAGGTAGCCCTATAAGGACTGGCAGCCTACAGGAGCCTCTGTTTGGCACTACGACTGGTTTTTATGCAACCAAATGTTGCTCAATGCTAAAATCCAGCTTAATGCAGTCAAACTGATTTTGAGGCGTTTCATAATACAGATGGACAATGACCCAAAACATAAAGCCAAAGCAACCCGGGAGTTTATTAATGCAAAGGAGTGGAATATTCTTGAATGGCCAAGTCAGTCACCTGATCTGACCCCAATTGAGCTGCATTTCACTTGTTGAAGACTAAACTTCGGACAGAAAGACCCACAAACAAACAGCAACTGAAAGCCACTGCAGTAAAGGCCTGGAAGAGCATTAAAAAGGAGGGAACCCGGAATCTGGCGATGTCCATGAGTTCAAGGCTTCAGGCTGTCAAAGAGTTTTCCACCAAGTATTAGAAATGAACATTTTATTTTTTAGTTTTTTAATTTGTTCAACTCCTTTTGAGCCCCTGAAATTAAGTGATTGTGTTAAAAAAAGGCTTTAGTTCCTCACATTTTTCTTCAACCCACTGAATTAAAGCTGAAAGTCTGCAGTTCAAGTGTATTTAAATTTCATTATGGTACAGAACCAAAATTAGAAAAAAGTTGTCTCTGTCCAAATATTTATGAACCTAACTGCATCTCTAAATCTTGCAGTAATACATCTTTCAGTATTAACTATATTGTTTTTCACTTGTTTAATAGATTTTTTCAATGAACAAAATGCTACCCAGGGACAGCTCTTGGATAGGGTAAGACAGTAGATTGTATTTTTTTAATACATTACTGGTTTTGGTTGTGGTTAACAGTAAGCTATTGCTTTTCACAGTTTCACACTTCATTGTTACATTTGATAATGGTTGTTTTGGACTTTTTGTTTTCATTTATTTTACAAGCCTTGGAATCAGATTCAGTTTTTATGGACTAATTCCACAGACTGACAAGGACTTTTTGAATAATCACGAAGTTGTACAATGCCAAATGTTTTACAATATGGGGCGGAGTTATAATATTATTGCAATTAATGAGTGTATAAAGGACTTCTATGCATGCAGATCTGTATGTCTGAAGAAGGGGTCTGTCCCCAAAACGTTACACAGATTGACACAATAAATGTGGAGGGTTCTCCTCTCTACACCTGCATCAGCGTGCATGGTATTTCTTGTGGGTATCGAGAAAGGATCTGACATCGCTGCCAAGCTATGTAGAGGGCAGTGCCCCACCTGTTAATGGGTGAGTTAAATTATATCTTGCAAAAGAGCTTTATACAAAGGATATAGTCGTATAGTAATAATGAAGAATTTTGCAGCTTGCATGCCTCATATCATTGGTTGTTTGTAAACTGAGTTGTATACATTGAAGGGGATCTAAACCCAATAATGATATCATGTAAACTTACTCAGAGTGCTTCTCTAAGCACTGTTGCAATTTACATTCATTTTTGTTTATAGCATTTTACTGACATATTTGCAGGTCAAGGCTGCAAATGCCAGGCTTTTGGCTCAACAGCCCTATGGTTAACTGAATAGGTGAAGTGCATGGACACGTTTGCTGACACTCTGATCTCAATAAAAAACTTTGAGCTGAAAGCCTGGTATTAGCAGTCTAAAACCGGAGTTATTAAAATATAACTGTCTAAAACTGCTAATATCTTAGAAACCATTAAAAATAGAAAACTTATATCGCAAAAGTGCCCAGAGGACCTGTAGGTTTACATTAATTAATCCCCTTTAAATTGTAGATCTGATGTATCAAATATGTAGCCTCCTTGACCCATCAGACAACCAAGTAAATATATCTAGTTTATATATCCAACTGTCATTGCAAAGCAACTAGTTCAACCTTTTTTATGGTACTTGAAAGCTGTTTTGAGCATCAATATATTTCCATAATCAGAGTGCTACAGGCAAGTCTGAACAGGGAGTCAAAATAGGCCCTGGCATTTCAAGTTCACAGAGGCCCAAATAGTCCTCCACCAGCCCACTAAATAGGGACTGTCTATGGGAACTTACAGCAGCCCCCCTGACATTTGCAAGAACTCACAGATTGCCAGTCTGGGCCTGGGTACAGGGGTTACTGCTGTCAGGGGCCCATTGCAAGTGTGATTTGCAGGTTTTGAAGGGGGTGAGGTTCATGGGAAGTGACCAGGGTTTGGGTGGATCATGAGCTTGATTGTAGGTTGTGAATACACAGATAATTTTTTTTTAAATTGGGGCCCCATTCAACTTTTTACCCCACTGGTCCCTTCAGCCAGGTGACTAATGGGTTAATAATTAGGCACCAAGGGCCTGTTCATAGTAACAAAATAAGCAAAGGTTTATAAAATAATTTCCCATAGTAGGTAAAGAGTGTGATTTACTTATAATGTTCAGCTCTGAGAAACAAACTGTCAGTATGAAGTGCTCTTGATGTGTTGAAGTGCTGTAAGGATATGGAATGCATTTTAAATGACCACAAAACCCTTTGGCCTCTTTCAACAATGAGTTGTAAAACTTGGAGGTCTATCCTCTCGATTGGTGCCAGAAGCAGGTAAGGTTTGTTTTTCTAGCCGCTATAAATACTGTATATGGTGTGTGGTTCCTTATCCAAAGGGAGTTGAAGTAGCAGCTAGAAGCACACACTTGCTAATAGAAACATAAAATAGAAATGAGTTGCTGAATGTTCACATACATACCATGATTGAACATAACAACAAGACATCGTTTTCCAACTCTATTTACATTTTACCAAAAGTATTACCCAATACGGGAGACAATAAAATGATTATATTTAAACTATAGTTCTTGGATAATCACTTTGATCGCTAATTTCTTATAATACTTCATGTACTGAATTAGGGAGCAGATAATGGATCCAGAATTCCTAGAATGCATATGAATTGGTTAAATAATTTAAGGATATTAGCCATGTGTTCTGAATAGGAGTTCTTGTAGTTAATCCTTGCCTGGAATTTATTGAAACGGGGATTCTTCATCAACCAGCTGCTGGATAGAGGCCTGGAGCACTTTTTTAACAAGAGAAGCAGATGTTGTAATTAAAAGTGTCTCATATGGATCTGATATTAACAGAGAACTGCTTCTGGCATCATCCTCTGATGATACTTCACAGTCATTAAGATTATTTTTGTAACTTTCATGCATGTTGCCACTCTGGAGAGTTGCTGCCATGTGTTGAGGAGCATAACTGTGGCTCATTTTAAGGTCATTCAGCTCAGCTTTTCCAGATTTTTGCACATTTGCTGTATTTTCAGAGCATTTTATTGTGCAGCAAAGTAAATCTTGTTCTCTAACTGGTGACTGAGGTAACCTTGTATTAATTATCGCTTTCATTCCTTCTTTTTCAATGGCTGACAAACAAGGGGCTTCCCTTTCTTCCAGAGAAGGGCTCCTGACACTTTCCACATTTGGTTTTCTAAGTGATTTATGCAAATTTCTTTTATTCGTACCTTGTGTGAGATGATTCATAACTCTCTTGAGTTTTGGTAAAGACTGGAATTCATCAGAAGGCATATACACGCACTGATCGATATTGCGGTCGGTTTTTCCATTTTCTACATCTAAAGACCTTTGAAGTTGATACTTGATTGCAAGTGGGTTATCACTTCTTTTACAGTCATATCTGTTCTCAGATTCTTGAGATTCTACTGCATAATCTTGTGGTGGCATGCTGCCAGTTGCATGCTTCTTTCCTCTGGAGAAGTTCATACACGAGATCTTTAGGTTGGAGAATCTTTTCTTTTTAGAAACACTTCGAATACAAGTATTGTTTGAGTTTGTTTCATGGTTTATTTGGGATTGCTGTTTGAGAGATGAATGCCGTTTCTTTTTATGAGTTACCAACCTCTTAAATGTTGCCCATGTTTTTCCATCTTGTGTGGATTCATTTTGAATCTCTGATACTGAAGTTTGTCCTTCGTATTGGTTCGTATAATGTAGTTTTTTGTTTTCTGATGTATAATCATCAATTGAATCTGAAGTCTTTCTAATGGCCTTGCTTCGTTTCTTAAAACAGATTTTTAATGGCTTGTGTGAATAACGCCCTTTCTGTTGACATCTTTTTGAGGACTTCTTCCTGGGTATTGACTCATTTTTTCCAGGATTTGATTCCTCTATCTTCTCCATGGCATATGTTCCATCATCGAGTTTTCTGAAGCAATACCTAGCTTCTTTATTGGTACTCAGTTGATAGGACTCCATAATGGAAGAGCTGCAAGTAAACTCGTTGGAGGCTTCCTCAAAACAAAGACCTTCACACTTTTTGGTGACCGAACTATTTACTGACTTTTTCTCATGCACTTTAAGGTCCTTGGATAGATTATGGTCATTCTTTTTTTCTTTACCTTTCCTAAGAAACATTCCAGAATAGCCTTTGGAAGATTTTGTACTTCGTTCTGTTTTCTCCATCAAGTCCAAAGATGGAGGTAGATTACCCCTTTCTGTTTCTTCCCTTGTGGCACCCGAAGAATCTCCTTTACATTCTGACATTTTGAAATATCTACAAAGTCAGTCATAGAAAACATTTACTATGTCTGCACCAAGAATGCAATAGGACACCACCAAGTGTCTCTGGCTGTATAATACTCTATGTTGTAGTCCTGTTTTATGTAATGTGGCTTCTGTCTCTTCAGCACAAAGGTAAATAAATTCAAACCTGCAAAACAGTCCAAAATACACAGCTAATATCAATTATTGTGCTTTGGTTTATTTTACTATTGCATTTACTGTAGCTCAGGAAATAAATACAGGTAAGGGACCTGTTATCCAGAATACTTGGGACCTGGGGTTTTTTGGATAAAGGATCTTTCTGTCATTTGGATCTTCATACCTGAATTCTACTAGAAAATCATTTAAACACAAATAAACCCAATAGGCTGGGTTTGCTTCCAATAAGGATTCATTATATCTTAGTTTGGATCTGGATTATTTGGATAAAATGGAGTCTATGATGGCCTTCCTGTAATTTGGAACTTTCTGGATAATGGAATCCCATACCTGTACTCAATACCCAGTGCTGCATTTATTAAAGAGAAACAATTGCAAATACATGACAAATGATTTTGACTTCCAGCAATGCTCATTTATTTTCTTGCTTTGTTAACATTTTATTCATTCTTAATCTCAATGTGTTGGGTTAAAAAATATATAAACATATATTATCAAGACTTTGAACTTCCTATGAAACCAGTCCATTTACAACTTTTTCTTGTGAAAACAAAGGTTAAAATTGCATAACTACTACATAGTTAGGTTCATCCTACAAGTAAAACATTGTATTCAAAATTTTGGAGCAAAACAAAACAGTTTTATTGAGATGACATCCCAGTAAACCCCATGATATACCCAGTTTAACTCAGTGCAGTGCTCTGGGCAGAAGAGTTAGAAATGTGAAACTAGAAATGTGAGAGTCTTTCTGCATAGTGGCCTCCCTTCTCCATCCATTTCTGTTAATGTGCCCTGGGCTGGAGCAATGAAAAAGGTTTCTCCAGTTATTCTTTAGTTATTTACTAAACTCTGGTTTGGTTTTTTGGGGCAAAACTCTTTTTCAAAATTTATTAAAGCCCTATGCAGCAAAATGCCCGAATCCGAAAAATCCAGCATCTCAGACCTGCCGAGGTTGTGTATAAGTCAATGGCAGAGGTCCCTATCCTATTTTGATTTTTCTGTGGTCTGCGCTGGAATTAGCCCAAAACCCCCACCTGAAACAGCTGAGGGCCCAGGAGCCATAGGGGTCCCAGTGGAGAACTGACTGATAAAAAAAAAAAGGTGGAGTAAGAAAGTAGATGGGACGGTATCAGCAGGTATGTATATAATGTAATTACCTATGTCCCTATGACTTATGACAAGATAAATTTCATGTATCTTATTTCTTGTTTCTTCCACTTTGTTACTGCTCATAGCTATTTCCAACTGCCATTCAGTATGTTTGAGCAAAACTGACTGGGAGGCTGCAAAATATACAATTATTGTTATATAAAAAAATCTAATGTATTTGTTTTAGCATTTCTTTTCAATAGGCAATTTATCAGATACATAGCTGCTTCGCTTTCAAAGGTCCTTAGATGCAGTATAATTAATAAGTTCATTAGTAGAGTTTATGAAGTGCAACCAATTAATTTAATAAGTTTAATCTGTTCGTTACTTCTCTGCTGAAATGCAATGAGTTTAGCAGTTTTGGTAATTTGCAAGATTCACTTCAGGTAAAAACATTTTTAGACCTCATTTTTTCAAGGTAAGGAAAACGTTAGGGGCATTTGCCCGGGGTAACACTTAGGCTGGGGGGAGGAGGGAGGGGGTTTATGTAGGGTAGGGGGGGTAGGAGCTTTTTTAACTTTAGGGTTGAATTCCTCTTTAAATACAAATTTCAATTGCCCAATTGTTTTTTAGATTCTTTCAATTGAGGCACATGCTAATATCACAAAGTACCCAGACACTTGGAGGATGGAGTCACAACCCACAGCTTACTAAACCTCTTTCAAAACTTTATGCACAACTGATTATAGCTAATTCACCTATGGAACTTACATGTATGTGTAAATGGTTTCAGGACATCTCATCCATCACTGCAGCTGACTGGGCCAATATGCTAGACTTCCACTATGAATACTTGGTTGGAGCTAGAGATAAACTAGTTTAATTTAAATTTTTACTAAAACATTTCTCACCCCCTCCTGTTTATACAAATTTATGGCACAATACTCTGATGAACACCCAAGATGTAGCCATGCCCTGGCCTATTTTATGATATGGTAAGTTCCTATCATTGGATAAGAATATTCTGGATATCCATCTCTGACCATCTCACAGATATCACACACATAAATACACAACCCGACTCACTGGTAATGCTACTCAAACAGGTTACAAACCCGGCACCTACTAGAGCCATGAGAACTCCAATAGCAATATTTATTACTATAGCTAAGAAGTGCATTGTCATGCAGTGGAAAGTAGAAATTAGTCAAACCACCTTCCTTAACACAATAGAAAAATCAGGTCAACCAAGTGGTCCTGCTTTACACACTCAAATATGATTAAGGGGATGTCCAGACATATTAGAAAAAGATTGGAATCTATAGTTGAATACTTAGCCAGGTATTGTAAGGTTGGTGTACTGCAGGACTGATACATCACAAGAGCACCAAAAATCTGTCACCCCAACAATATTTCACTGCAAATGGCTGTGTTGCTCTTATTTCCTCTCTAGGTACCCTAAGGTTATTGTTCCCCCTTTATCTCCTGCTCTTCTTCCTCTTTCTCTTGCTTACTTATTAAATATCAAACCTGTATGTATTCTAATACCTGATGTAGGTCTATGCCAATCCTGTATTATTTACCCATTAACAAAGTTACCCACCTGAGTTCCTTTACCCATGTATGTGCAGCTACATTAAGCGGCAGCTCCCATCACGCAACATGGGTGCCACATCCATGATCTTATGGTATTAACTAAACTATGCGTTTGTTGTATTACTTGTTTGATTCTGAACACAGCTTCTACACTCTCCTTTATTATTTAACAAAAGTTACATTGCAAAAAAAAAAAGAAAGGGACACAAATAAAATGCTTTCAGCTTCAACTCTATATATATATATATATATATATATATATATATATATATATATATATATATATATATATATATATACTTATAACTAAATCCATTTTGTATTGCTTATCTCATGCAAAGTATTTCATTTGGGGCTTAAATCCCCTTTAAAACATGATTTTTTTTTTTCTCCAATTCTGGTGTGGTACGAGCATGTGTTTCTGAATCAAATACTGCTTTGTTTATTTTATTAATTCCTAGCACTTTAATAACATTAGCCTTTTCAATAAATAAGCTGAATGAGATCAGTAATGGGATGATGCATTAGGCAAGTCGATAGACAACAGCTGCATGCGGGACATGATGGAAAAGTACGGAAAAATAATTCTATTGAGGTCAGTAAAGCATATCTATCACAAAGCCAGGGATGCCGCATGTGATATGTGTGTATTCTATGAACATTAGTAGATGCATTATTTTGCTATTGCCCATTATTTGGTTACACGCTATTATGGAGGCTGAGACATTTTACAGCTGCAGGCTTGCAGCAGCTCTGGAGTGCCAACAGGCAACACTTGCCAATGACAGTGCTTTTTGTATCAATATCCCCTGTATTTCATTTGTTAATGGATCACCACTTGAATCATATTTATGCATGTATATCTGAACTACAGTAGAACCCCCATTTTACATTTTTCAGAGGACCAGAAATATATTATGTAAAATCCAGGAAAATATAAAATCAGGGAAATGTATTATGCATAACATATAGGTGGGACCACAAAACAACAATGCAAAATGAGGTAAAACTTAAAATCGGGGGATGTAAAATTGGGGTTTCACTGTATCTCTACTAATCACTTTCTCGGTACAGCCCTGTCTGCAGACATAAAGCAGGTCTGAACACAGTCAGGCAATATTTAACTATACACAAAGTGACCACATATGTCTGATCTAAAATATTGTGAGATACGAGTGCGGCCCATTCTAGTTTGGGTTGGCAGATGACACAGTACATGTGTTGATGTGTGTAGGGCACAGTTGAACCCTTTAAACTGTCAAGAAAACATTTTCTCAAACAAAAAGAACATTTACGTTTTTCTGTGCTTCCCAAAGTCGTGGTAGATATGTATAATATACAATAATGGGACACATAATTATGTTAAGCTCTGTATTTTGTTGTTTAAAAACTGTGTGGGCTACAGTTTAACACTCAATAGAAATGATTAGCCTACAGAGTGCAATTGTACTGTACCTGCATTACAACGACATTAGATGGTATACTAGCTCAGTAGAAAGGTTAACAGAAATAAGCAATTCTCCAGTACATTCTGTACAGCTCTAAAACAAACCTGCTGTTGCTCTATTTTATTCTTTCAGTGCCTGGATACAAATGTGCTAGAAATGTGAAAAGACAGCTTTTTAAACTGAGATTTCTTTCTAATCGGCAAGACAGCAGAATGACTGGTTAACTCATACTGTGTACCCAGTCAAGTTTGCCAATCATTTGCTACACATACAAATCATCAACAAGGCTAATTTTAACTGCTCACATCCCACAAAGCCCTATATAACCCCCTCCTGTCAGCTTGAGGTCCCTCCACTATCAGTGTCTGACTTTTACTGAACCACTGTGATTGTGGTCAGATTGTTGTATTAAAATGCAGCATTGCTGCTTAACCCTCTGAGTATGTTATCTGACAGCACTGAAAGGTAAAAGGATGTTGCATATGTCTTGCACCCATGTGTGTTGCTAATGTCTATAAAAAACACACTTTGGTTACAAGCCAGGTATCGCTTCCAGGCACCCACCTATATTTTCATTAATATACAATGACAGTCGGGACTAAACAAAGCAAGAATGCACAAATCCTTTCACCTTGGCACACAACTTACATATCTCTCCGTTTTCCGGTTCCAGCATCAATCCTTCACATCCCTGCGCAAGATCAGCATTTCTGCTCTTTCTGCTTCTTCTACCAGACAGGTCAGTGCTGCATTCACAGGCAGATGGAAACTCCTACTCACAGGCATGCTATTGGTCATCTCCATGGCAACCAAGTGATGGACACCTCCTTTTGATAATGGTAAAATCAAAGTTGTAAATAACAATCCCCCACATGTAGAGAGTGGGATGCAATTGAGGCAGAAAAGCGAGAAAATGCTTGTAAGCATGTTGATTTATTGTGGAGTAAGGAGACTATAGGTACAACTGAAGCCCCTTTTTTATTCACCTTTACCTTCTGTACATATGGCAGCATGGGTGGGCTTCTAGCTTTGGAACTGGTTCTCCAAATGAAATAAATTTAAAAGTCTACCTTGTATGTGGTTGCTCATTTATTAGCAGCAACGGTGTCAGTATTATAAGCTGGTGATAGACCAGGTACTAAGTGAGCCCTCGAAGTTCTGGTCAGAAAAACCTAATTAATAATCTCATCTACAGTAAAACCTCAATTTTACATCACCTGATTTTAAGTTTTCCCTCATTTTACATTGTTGTTGTGGTCCCACCTATATATTATGCATAATACATTTCCCTGATTTTACATTTTGCTGGATATTACAC
This sequence comes from Xenopus laevis, assembly GCF_017654675.1. Taxonomy (NCBI): domain Eukaryota; kingdom Metazoa; phylum Chordata; class Amphibia; order Anura; family Pipidae; genus Xenopus; species Xenopus laevis. The sequence continues at coordinate 92,248,731 of NC_054385.1, forward strand.
AATCTTTTTCTGGTCCCCTGAAAAACATAAAATGGGGGTTCTACTGTAGTCAGATAAACATTGGACAATTGGCATTTTACAGGTTATTATGATCAATTTTCCCTTAAAGGAGTTGTTCACCTTTAATTTAACTCTGAGTATGATGTAGAGAGTGAAAGTCTGAGACAATTTGCAATTGGTTTTCATTGTTTATTATTTGTGGCTTTTGAGTTATATAGCTTTTTATTCAGCAGCTCTCCAGTTTGCAATTTCAGCATTCTGGTTGCTAGGATCCAATAATCCTAGCAAACATGCATTAATTTAAATGAGAAACTGAATAGGAGGGGGCCTTAAATAAAAATGCGAGTAATAAAAAGTAATAATATATTTGTAGCCCTTCAGAGCATTTGTTGTTTAAATGGGGTCACTGACCCCCCATTTGAAAGCTGGAGAGAATGAAAAGAAGGCAATTAATTAAACAACTATAAAAAATGAATAATGAAGACCAGTTGAAAAGTTGCTTAGAATTGGCCATTCTATAACATACTAGGTGAAGGTGAACCACCCCTTTAATTCCAGTGATTTGGAAAGCCTCATTATCTTGAATCTATAGCCCAAAAGCAATTATTGCCCCCAATCTCCCCTTGCTCAGCCCCCTAGTCCATACCTTTTCGGCCACACTCCATTCACTATACTGGAAGCTCTACACGAGGGCATAGCTAGACAAATGAATGCTCCTACCGGTTGGCCTCTAGCCAGGTTAGCAATAATGTGATTGCATGGAGATGCTGTATGTAGCAGGAACTCACATAAAAGAGGCAGGTAGAATATATTTATACAAATTGATTGTTATCCATCATGACTATTTAAGACTATCTCAATGGTTGCCCTTATTAATTCACTTGCCTGCTGTGGACTCAATTATGATGTTCTTTTGTCTGAATTGGAGTGTAAGATTCGATTACAGGCACCATTTTATATTCCCGGTACCCCATGATTCAGGATATTTTGCTGGTTCTTTGTGCAAACAGGTATTAGTCAATATTATCTGAAATAACTTACCTACCTTTAACAAGAATTTACTTGAAATAAAACTGTATAATTTGCTCTTCAAATCTAAACCTCTTTTTAGCTTTACATTATTATATATATATTTTCCCAAAAATTGCCAATCTGTCCAGGATGAATATGTAGTAGGGTTGCCTCCTGGCCGGTATTTTAACCGGCCTGGCGGTAAAAATGATGGTTGATCCCAATGTTATTAATTGGGAAAAAAAGATAAATATATAGGAAGGCCGGTATTTTTTTCCAGAAAAGGTGGCAACCCTATGCTCAGTATGGCACAAACCCACTTACCCACAGATTTTATAGGATAAACCAGTGAATTGTATCTACTTATTGGTTAGGTTGCACCTGTTATAATAATATGATTTCTATTATCTACTGTATATACATTGTCCCATTGTTTACTGAAGTGATTTACAGCATAAGGGGAAAACATAACAATTTACACATACAAACAATGACATCTTACTTAAGCAGATACACACTTTAGTCTTGGCATAGTATTAAAATACAATAGGGAAGGGCCCTGTGCAAAAAAGCTTACAATCTTAAGGTAAGGGGAGTAAGACATAAGATCAGGGTGTTTATATTTGAATTGCTTGTGTTCTTCTTGGTTTAGTTGATAGAATTATTTGGCTTACCTCTGCAACACAATAATCCTTTTGTATAGTCTTCATTTTGCTTCTGTTCCTCCTAGCAATGTCTTCTGCACTTAAGAAATAAAAAAATATAGTCTTTGGCCTTGTGCCCATAGCATTTAGATTACAGCCTTCCCCCACACCGTGATCCAAAGGAACAGCTAGCTGATCTTTGCTGCAACCCACAGAAATCTATCATATACCTCCCAGCCATTCCTCTCTGTGTTCCCTCTGTATTTTCATTCTTGGACCCACCAGCTTTTGGCGACCTGTAAATCACATTTCTTCACAGAAATGTTAATTTAAGTTCAACCATCACTGGAGATTGTAGGTGAAGCCATATTAATTTGTACTAATCTATGTTCTATACCTTGCTCTTTCCCTTTGCCCTGAATAGAGCACATTTTCAGAAAATACTCAGATGCGCATGCATGAATCTATAAGTGGTTGTGAGTCATTCTGGCAGACCTAAGACTGCTCTTATAAGGATATCCTAACTGCATTGCTTGGGGGGTTGTGGTGAAGACAAGATTTAAAACCTGCTTATATGTAAAGTATAAATAATGGAGCAAAAAGCACCCTGGTTTCCTGCATTTTCTCCTATTTCCTACATCTCTGTCTGCTCCTAGAATGGAGTGCAAAGAGTTGCACCTCACAGTGTGCTGTACCCAGTGGGGGTAGTAAGTGCCAGCATTAAGGTGTGGCATTAAGAAGTGGCTTGCACCAACAATACCAGAGCCACCTGCAAGTGCTCCATGCCCTGGTCCCAATGGGGCACTTGTAAGGTTGGTTAATGAGCTCCTGTGTATGTTTTTCTTTTTCGTTTGCTACTAAACATTATATAACCACACATTCATAATTACTATTGCGTAAAAAGCAGTGTAAAGCTTGCATGATTTTTAATAGACCTGTGTCCTCTCGGGATGGAGTAAATAGCAGGGAAAGATATTCCCATGAATAACAATTATCTGTTAATTCTCAAACAATTCTTTTGAGATAGTTTTCACAGGGCTGCTGTATACAAGTTCGGACTGGGGTGTCCAGGGACCACTGGGGTTTTTCTGTGGTGAGCTCGAATTTTACACTTTCAACAATCTGCCTCTTAGTGTATATGTGCAAACGGGCAACAGTTTTGAGGCTGGATTGCAGGGATGTGAATGCAGAAGCATTTGGCATCAAAAACAGCCTAGAGACTCTTGCAATGTAATGTTATTTTCTAGTCTGGGAATGTTTATACTCTTATCAGCTACTGATTTGTTTTTTCTTCTCCCACCTAGGCTGCTCATGGAATCAAAAAAGGTTGTCATACTCCTATTATATGGCATTCATATAAGCAAGTAAGGGAATACAGGGTTATGGGAAATAGCTCATAGACCAAGTTGATCCAGGGACTAGTCCGATTGCCATTTTGGAGTCAGGAAGGAATTTTTCCCCCTCTAAGGCAAATTGCAGAGGCTTCAGATGGGTTTTTTGCCTTCCTCTGGATCAACTGGCAGATAGGTAGTTAATATAAAAAAAAAAAAAGGTTGAACTCGATGGACATGTGTCTTTTTTCAACCTAACTTACTATGTTACTATGTATTCAGGGCTGTTTCTGTTGCAGACTTAGGGCTCTTACACATGAGCGTTTTTACCTGCGCTCCCCTGCGTTCCGTTTTTCGGCGTTCAGCCGCAGGGGAGCGCAGGAATAGACGCAAGTCATTATTTGAAATGGGGCTGTACTCACTCAGGCGCGTGTAGGCGCCGAACGCAGGAAAAATGCAGCATATTGCGTCTGAACCTGCGTTCGGCGCCTACACGCGCCTGAGTGAGTACAGCCCCATTTCAAATAATGACTTGCGTCTATTCCTGCGCTCCCCTGCGGCTGAACGCCAAAAAACGGAACGCAGGGGAGCGCAGGTCAAAACGCTCATGTGTAAGAGCCCTTACACTGTTAATATGGAAATGCTAGCAAATGCCAAGGGTAAAATAACAAACTGGTGCCATGAGCTGTTTATCTTCCAGCCATAGGCAGGGCCATACTGGGATTAAAAAGCAGCCCTAGGGTTGCCACCTTTTAACCCGGGGCGTAGCCATGACATACAGGGGCGGGTTGTGATGTCAGGGGCAGGGCTAGGACTTGGCAATTGACCAATCGCTGCATCAATCATAGGGATTCCTGTCTGGTTTTCCTAATTTGGAAAACCGGAAAGGCAGTTTTGATCCGGGCAGCCCTTCCAAGAACCGGACAGGTGGCAACCCTAAGCAGCCCACATATAAATGTGCGACACTGATGGCCAGCCCCCCCCCCCTGCCAAGTTAAAAAATAACATTGGTGGTCAGGGCCCCCAATAAAATGAAAAAAAAAAAATAACATTGGTGGTCAGGGCCCCCAATAAAATAAACAAAAAAAACATTGGTTGTCACAGCTCTCCCCCTATAAAAGTAAAAAACAAAAACAAAACACTGTTGCCAGGGATTAAAATTTTTTTTTTATGTCAGTGGAAATTTACCTTCAAGATTTGGCAGGTAGTCTTCTTACTCCTAGGCAACAGCAGCTTCGGCTGTTTTCTGTGGCTTCGGATTCAGGTCCCATTAGACTTTGGCTCAGCTCCACTTCCCTGGCCCCTTAAATAGAGCGTGCCTGGCCGTGGGTCTATAGGACTCTTGTACTATTTAGCTTTAGTTACATCTAATTGGCATGAAACTAATCCCTGGGTTTCATATTGTCAGGTGGGTCTTAGAAGGTTCAGTTGACACTGGATACACCTGCATATATTATTATTTAAAAAACTTCTTTCATTCATCAGTGAGGGAATATATTCACTACCAGTTGGGTAAAGCCGATCTGTAAATATTTTTAGGGTGAAACAAAGAGGTAACAAATAGTCATACAGGTATAAGACCTGTTATCTGGAATGCTTGGGACCAGTGGTTTCCTGAATAAGGGGCATTTCAGTAATTTGGCTCTCCGTACCTTATATACGTAAAAATCATTTAAACCCAATAGGATTGCCTCCAGTAAGAATTAATTATATCTTAGCTGGGATCAAGTACAAAGTACCGTTTTTGTTATTACAAAGAAAAATAAATAGTTTTTAAAAAATGTAATTATTTGATGGAGTCCATGGGAAATGACCATCCTGTAATTTTGTGTTTTCTGGATAACAGATCCTACACCTGTATTAATATGGTAAGACTTTTTTTTCCATTTAGTAAAAGACCCTCTTCTTAAAAATGTTTCTATGGGATACAGCTTCCCCCCCCCCCAGCACAGAAGCACTAATGCAAAAACAATTATTCAATTCATTGCCTTTATTACAGATTGTTTCCTGTTAAATTATACATTTGTCAACCTAACTCACCAGTCCTTTCCATTTCTCAATCCTGAGAAAGAGAAATGAAATCCGTACAAGTTCTGATAGGCCAGCAGAGGTGGCGGGATAACAAGCCGTCCATTCACTGTTCGTTGCTTTTCTTCAGCTTGTTAAAATTGTCAGTGTTGGTAGGAATACAGCAAACAATCTTACTACTATTATGTCATGTGGAATAGAAAGGCAAAGCCTACCCTTTTGCAGAAAAATTGCTGTTGTGTTCAAATATAGCATTGACTCAATGGCACGCAAACACAGTGTCTGCTATCCAGATGTACCCCTAGAGAAAGAAGTAGAACCCACAGAAACCATAGGATGTGTGTGTTACTCCTCAAGGGAAAACAGGCTGAATATATTGGGGGGGGGTTGTAAGCATCACTACAAGCCCCTACATTTAGGGCTGTAAGAAGCCAGCAGCAATGTGATGCTCAAGTCTTATTGTTTGTCAGTGTGTGTAGGACTACAAGCAATATGTTCCTTCTAAGCTGTACATTTGTGTGGAGTGCACAACATTTTGTGTGAAAAACATTCCATTTATTTTGACATAGATAATTCTTCCACACCAGATTTTAAACTGGCCATGAAAAATATTTTTCGTGCACATGACCAAAACGAAATCATAGGGAACAATCCAAGTATAGAAGAAGGAAGAGGAACTCCAGCAGTTTTACTGCAAAAACTTTTTATTCCAGGCAGTGGTAAACACATGTTTCGGGTACAATTCCCTTTATCAAATGAAATAATAGGGAAGATTGAGTACACCGTCTGGAAATAGACTTCATGTAACTTATGGAAGTAGGATATGGCACATTTTTAATGGCTCATGGAAATGCTCTCTTTGTAATGTAGGAAATGGAAGCTGCTATAAAGTAACGAGACAGCATGTTGGAAGCAGGTTTGCAGCAAATCCCCATGTAGTCTCAGGTTCTGCTTGTTTCTGTAGGGGTACATCTTGACAGGTGACACCATGTTTATGTGCTAATGTATCAAAGCCATATTTGAACACATAAGCAGCAGGCTGGGCTGTGCTTATTTCCAGATACCAGAAGAGTACAAAGCTGAAGAGAGCTATAGAATTATGACATTAATTATATCAAATAGCTAGTGATATACAGTAGCTAGTCTCAGTATTCTAAGGCATCCAGCTAGGTTTAAGGATCCTCCGGCTTCAGGAGTGAAGTATGGTCAGCAATACATAATAGAGGTAATTTGCTTATGTTTTGGACAAAAATCCATGAGCAGTAAGAAGTCCAAAAGTGTGCCCCTTTATGCTCATTTATCCAGGAAGGGGATTTTACTCTGCTATGCTACTGACATGTAATTGTGCCAGCACCCTTTTAGAAAACAAATCCAAAACATGAGACAAACTTATAGATTACTCTATAGTACTGATGTTGAATATAGGAATTCATCACAACAACAACCTCTTTTTAAGCCACTTCCCAAATGCCTGCAATGCAGCAACCTTGCATCCACCCTGCAATCAGGGGTTACAAAGAAAGGAATTCCATAATTGGCTTCATTTCAATTGTGCTGCTGTTCATGTGATGTTTAAATAGATATCAATAGCAGTGACTTAAGTGCCTCCAGGAGATAGAGATCTACTATAAGATAGATCACAAGGATCCTGACGAAGCACAAAAAATAGGGGGGAAAAAAAAAAAGATACTTATAAAGGTTAATGCTATATAATGAAATGGTATGACTATGCTTGGCAACGGATGTAGGTGTTTGGTTCACAGCATCATATTGAAGCTAAATCTGGAGGAAGGTATTGTACAGAGAAAAGAGAATGAACACATTGAAACCCAGGCAACGGGTGGGTAAAAAAGTTAAATATTCCAGGAATAAAAGACTTTTTCTGTGATATGTAAATTAAGAAACCCAAAGAAATAGATATTGCAGAAATTAGTTATATAAATAGGAGAGAAACAGAATATTGTATATATTAAAATATTGACTATTATATACATGCAATGCAAAGGCAAGGTGTATACCAAGTGTATCCAGTAAAATTCCTATTTTTGGGGTACACAAACCTTTTTCAGAAAGTGCATTACCTTATGACTTCTGTTCTTCAGCACATTTCACACTGTGTGACTGATGTCAAAAATCACCATAGTAACTATAGCAAGTGTGAATGATTAATTCTGTCTCTTATTAGCTCTAGGTCACTGTGTATACAAAAGTGGAATATAGGGACATGAAGGTTAAACAGCTTTCATACCTAGAATAAAGGCAAAGGAATGAAGTCAGCCATACAGACAGCATCTTAAGAATGAAGGTTTGGGAGATATGCTGGCTGCACAAAATAAATGATGGTAAGTAAAATGTTCTACTTTTTCATGGTTTTGGTTGTGCCATTATTATCAAATTGACTACAGGGACAGTTAATGAAGAGGAACAGCAGATAGAATCCAATCCCACTCTTAGCGCTGGTTGAGAAGTTTGGATGAAAACATGATTAGAGGTTTAGGAGACCAACTTGCCTACGAATTTTATCTCATATTTTGGTCACAAATATGTGAACTTCCACAGCTGCTGACTTGCCACAAAGCTCATGTATATTACCATTTTTAGAAGAAACTTTAGAGACTTTCTGACTTTACAAGTGCCCCACCCCAAACAAAATATAAAACCCTAATTTGTTCCTTTTCAACTGAACTTCAATGACTGGCCAGATCTGAACAAACTACTCTCATTGAATTCTTTTAAAATCAAATACAGTGGTAAATATTTCTTTACAGGACTTTATCTGAGAATGCCTTCGGTGTCTCTTGACACTTCTTTGCTCAGTTCTGTTGCACAGTGAGACAGGTTCAATAACACAGAGCGGGTAAGCATTGGGAGATGCTTCCTTCTTCAGTACATTGTCTATTGTCTGGCCCTTGCAAGGACTGAACAGAAGGGGGCGTTCAGGGTACAAAGTCATTATTTTAGAAGTGGATAAATTACTAATAAGAAAACAAAATAAAAAATAACTAATGGAAATTTTTGTAGCACACTCAAATTTTGCAGCAGGATATATGGTAGGTTATATGTCCTATTTTTAGCAACTTTTCCACTGGTATTAATTTTTTTTCCCCAAGTATTTGAATTATTTTGATATTATTTTGCCTCTTTCCAGCCTTCAAATGGGGTCACTCCATCAGCCATATCTCACCGTAAACTGACAAATCTGGGCTTCCATGAGTAAGTAGAGAAATTTGGCATTTGCCCCTTCAGGCTGGCCCACCTGCCACTGCTTCAGCAGCTGGAGAACTGCAGATTGGACACGGTTTTCAGATTGTGTTATGGGTATTGACATACCAGTCTGGCAATTTGGTTTAAGGTCGATGAATTAGGCTCCTGTCCTTTTAAAAGTGTCTCAAGCAAAACCACAACCAGCAGACAACACATTTAAATGTATACTGGCCTCCTTATTTTTGAATTCATGTCCTCTCTACCTGTGACTGGGATTCTGGGTAGTAAATTGCAGGGTAATCTTCCTCTGTATAATACGGAATTCTGACTTCCATGAGTAAGTGAAAGAGAGTTGTAGTTTATGAAGAAGCCACACAGAGGCTGGATAATCATTTCTACTACAGGTTTAGGGCCCCTTCTCTGGAAACCAGTTAACTAGAAAGCTCCAAATTACAGGAAGGCCATCTCCTATAGGGGTATATTTATCAAAGAGTGAAGTTAAGAGATCACCACAGTCCTCGAGTAAAATTCTGACACTATATTAATTTCTATGGGATTTTGAAAGGCGTATTTATCAAAGGATGAACTAAGTGATAAATACTCTTAAAAATCCCCATAGAAATGAATGAAGAGTGGTGGACTTTCACTCTGAAAGGGGGCTGTGGCAACCTCTAACTTCACCCTTTGATAAATATAGACCATAGAGTCTATTTAAACCAAATAATTCTAGATTTTGAATTTACAGTACCTTGTACTGGATGGTAACCAAGCTACATGAACCCATATTGGTGGCGACACAATCCTGTAGGTTTATGTAATGTTTAAATTATTTTTAGCAGACAAGGTATGGAGATCCAAATTACAGAAAGATGAATTATCTGCAAAACCTCAGTTCCCAAGCATTCCAGATAATAGACCCTACACATATACTGTTGACATAATTCTGTACTTTGCACTGTTATGTTAAATAAAGCTTTTGCTCGTTCCCAAACAGTGGAGATAACTTCCACTTTGTTTAGGCCATGTGACCTCAATGTAAATGGAATACTGTGGCCACATCTGGTAAAAGAAAGCATATACATTACGGTTTGAAATAAACTACAAAATCATATGTAATTCTGTCACATTGCACACATTGCCACTATTCTAAGGTCTGGCAAAGAGAGAAAAAACCAATGTTCAGGAATGGCTTGTGTGCAAGGTAACCTTTCTGTATCAACACCTCATTAATTAAACACCACTACATCCTCGGCACAAAATCTCGTTTAATGTACCGCAAGGAACTTGTGTTAATTAGAAAGCTGTAGGCATCTGCAAGGACGTATGAGTAAGTGTTTCTTTCTCTCGTCTGCTACAAGGAACTGTTACATCCATTTTAATTCTGTTAATAATCTTGTAAATAAAGGCACAGAGAAGATGAACCTTTTGCAAAGTTTTCAAGAAATATTCAGCCGGAGTGGGTTTGGGATGCCAAGTAATAAAATATAGATTAAATACCATTTAATAACCGCCCATATTGTTCTATGGCGATTTGAAGTCCCCAGGCGTTATATGCAATCAATAGTTGAATAAGTTCGCAATTCAGCTAAATAATACCAAGCACTAGTATTGCTTGAGGCATAGGAACACCTCTATTCCTGTTAATGATTGCTAAGTCTTATGCACTAAAACAAAAGGGCTCAACTACGTTGGTGTATTGTTCTAAGCTGCCACCAATTGCTCCAAGTCCCACATTTCTTGGCATTCACAAAATGCACGGCCGCATGCTGGGACTAGGGTTGCCACCTTTTCTGGAAAAAAAATAACGGCCTTTCTATATATTTATCTTTTTTCCCTATTAATAACATTGGGATCAACCATCGTTTTTACCGGCCAGGCCGGTAAAATACCAGGCAGGTGGCAACCCTAGCTGGGACAGAGTGCATACTTTGTGGGATGCAAACTGTATTTTATACAAATAATGAAATAAAATCCGGTTGAACTACTTTTGTTTTAAAAAGGAGATAGGCGGCATGCACTGAACAAGCTCTTATGCGAACGCTACGCGTTTGTTTGTCGGGGTTTGCAGTGGATCTTCATCTGGCCTCCCTTGTTTACATTACTGCCAGTTTAGGTTCGGGGAGATTATGTGGGTAGTATCATTTCCTCAGTGTCTTTATTTCTGTAAGGGCTGCAAGCAGTGAATGCAGCAGTCAGGTCAGCCATAAATCTTCCAAGGGCCACAGAGAGCCCTAACAAAATTAGCACACAAATACTCACTCCTTCACAGTTTGCAGCTCATATCGCAGGGGTCCCCAACCTTTTTTACATGTGAGCTACATTCAAATATAGAGAAATTTGTGGAGCAACACAATCATGAAAAATGTCCCTGGGATGCCAATTAAGGGCTGTGATTGGCCACTTGGTAGCCCCTATGTGGACTGGCAGCCTACAGGAGACTCTGGCAGTACACCTGGATTTTATGCAACAAAAACTTGCCTCCAAGCCTGGAATTCAAAAATAAGCATCTGCTTTGAGGCCACTGGGAGCAATATCCAAGGGGTTGGTGAGCAACATGTTACTTGTGAGCCACTGGTTGGGGATCACTGGCTCAGGGAAATAAATAATGCTGATGCAAATGGAGAACAGAGCAGGCTGATAATACCAGTAAAAGAACCAATACAAAAAAAAAAAAAGCGAATTTCATAAATTCATAAGCATTTTGCCAATGTGTTTGTATTACTCTACAATAAAGTTTTTCATTTTAAAATACTGCAGAAGCTTAAGCTTGCAAATGGTGGGCCAACTTGGGCAGATCCAAACCTGCATTAAATCCAATGGTCAGAACACCTGGCTCATACCAAAGTCAGCCACGGACTCTTAGCCCACTAAATCCTTTATCCTATATATTGCCGGTTTGAGATCTGAATTAGCTTAGATCAGATATAGAACAAGGAGTGTATCATTTTAGGTTAATACACAGCCAATAATGTGCTGATTGGATCAAGAAAGTCTAATAAGACACTTTTAGGGTGTTGGTTAGATGCTCTGCTTGCTATAGAGCTCCTAACAGCATAGTTCAGACGTCTCCCATTCCAAGTCTTAGAAATGTCTTGCTCCACAACATAAGCTTTGCACTACCTACTGGGAAATGGTCCATACACAGTCCTATGAAAAAACAATGTATTGCTGATAGTGGATACCCTATAATGCAGTTTATGTTCTCTTTTTAGACAACCAGCAGTGAAATCGTTGCCCTGTTGTTGTTTTTTATAAATTATGTGTGACTGTTCAGAATAGGAGGGTTACTGTAACAGAAATACTACTAGCTTTTAATATTCTTCCACATTTACCCCACCTTTAAATCCTGATGTCTTCTTCCATCCAATTTCATCAAATCTAAGGATTTATATGGCCAGTGACACAATAAAGATACATACAGTTAAACATAACATGCCATACTATATAATTTAAAGGAGAACTAAAGCTTAACTAAAGAAGTAGGCTAGAAATGTTGTACATTATGTTTTTGGGTTTTCCAAAGCAATCACAGCCCTTTAGCAGTAAAGATATGTGCCTCCAAAGATGCCCCAGTAGCTCCCCATCTTCTTTTCTGCTGATCCACTGCACATGCTCTGTGCTGCTGTCAATTACTGATCTTAGGGACCAACACAAAATTATACAGTACACGTAGAATATTAATTTTGGAATATAAGGCTGATTAGTAATTAATACAGATAATTACTACATGGCAGCAGAGAAACCAGTGCAACTAGCATCAGAATTTAATAATCAGCCCTGTAGCATCAGCTTATATTAGACAAACTTAAATTTCTGCTGGATAATTAGTGATGACCCCTAAGCTTAGCTTCTCAACAGCTGCTCAGAGCCCACTGAGAATGTGAGTGTCACAGACACTTTCCAAGATGGTGACCCCCGTGACAAGTTTGAAGTCCTGGATCATTGCTGCTATTGATAAGCTGAAACTTTAGGCTGGTGCAATAAGGTCAGTATATAAAATATGGTATTTTTAGCCATATTCATTTTAAGAGTTTAATTCTCCTTTAATAACGTTTATAGAAAAAACGTCAGCCACACGTTCTCATAATAACCATTGCTGCTGTCTTGAAATATTTTATTTGCGAATGCTATAGAGAAATATATCTTAGTTTTCATTTCAATGGTCTACTGGCCCTTAAATTGTGTAAAAGCGGTAATCCAAAATTCCGACTGGTTGCCTAAGAGATTCAGTTCTAGAAATTGTCACACGTATTGCCCTGGAATTGATTACAACTGTATTTAAAAAAACAAAACAAAGATGTTGTCGTTCGTAAAAATTTATGTTATTATTTTAAAGATTGAAACTGAAAAGATGACAAACATACATAAAATGTTTTTTAAAAAAATTCCATCTTAAAATTGCAATTATAAGATTGTCCCGGATAAATGTCATTACATCTTTTTCTCTAATTTTCACAGTTTGTCAGCTTTATCAAGATCTGAAGGAATAGAAACAAAATGACAAATTATCACAGCTGCAGTTCTTTTCTGCTACAGTGTAGCTGGTTAATAAACAGCTAATAGATAGTTAATCTGACTTTAAACCTCCCCAGCAACCATAACCAACCACCCTTATGATATTAGGAGCAGAATTCTTAAATTTGCCCATTTATTTGAAGGCCTACTTGATTGGCAAGGTAAGAGGCCAATGCATGCCCATCAGGAAGGGGCCACATTTCAGTCCTGCCCAATATCTGTTGGGAAGGTGCATGCATTGGTAGATAGCCTCCTGACTCGGTCTGAAATGACATCTTTAATCTGCCTGTGTATGGCCAGCTTTAGTCAGGGGTAGATCACTTGCAGCACTCCAACAGACAGCTATGGAACTACAACTATCAGCTCTCCTTTCTTTCTTGTGATGAATGACAGCACCTGAAGCTCCAATCTTATCCCCGTTGTTAAGCGAGTAGCATTAAAATATTATAATTCATAAAAAATGATTTTGTAAAATATCCAGCTTTTAGTGTTATGATGCATGTTTAATTGGTACAGACTTGAAGTTTTAAACATTACAGGAGGCTATTACCTTGGGGTCTAAAGTTTTAGAACAATCCATTGACTTGCTCAGAGACTGGATCCAGATCAATGTCGTAGAAGCAGGGTCTGGTTGGAAGCCCCGGCATTGTGCTCATCTGCGGAACACAAGGACAGTTATTAGTCAGTACTGGGCAGATGAACAACAAATACAAATTAGATTGCTTCTCATTGCTTTGACCATCCTTAACCTCAATCACAAGAGAGCAATGGAAATGGAATGCTTACTAGCAGAGTTTTCTCTTCGACTTATACAGATAAGTTACATTAAATTGCATTCTGGCGTTTTTACGGTTTTATTTTGCACAGGTATCACCTAGAAATAAATTATGAGCTAAACAAAAATAAGCTGGGACTTACTGTTCCAACTAGTGGATACAAGAATCCGGCTCCCACGCTGGCCCTTATATCTCGGATGGGCAAAACAAACCCTGTAGGAACCCCTTTCAATTCTGGGTTATGTGATAAAGACAGGTGGGTTTTAGCCATGCAGACCGGCAGATTCCCAAATCCCTAACAGAAGAAAAACAAAGTATGTCAAGTTACATACCACTACAAGAAAGAGATATCATTATTCCAAATATATGACTTTTTACATCACGCCTGTTGTGAAAGTGCGCTGTAAAATTTCATTTTGCAAACTGCAGGAAATGCATTTGGAATAGACTAATAGAAAAGGAAGGGCTGCAGTAATGTTTTTTGGATACTGTTACAACATGATAATTATGCTATTAAAGGAAAACTAAAGCTCAACAAAGAATTAGGCTACAATTAGGTACAAAGATGATTAGTAAGTGATTTAGATTCACATTATATGGCAGGACAGAAACTAGTGCATTCTGCATTAGTCAGCCCTGTAGAAACAGCTTCTATGATAACAGTGAATTCACTTTTCTTCTAATTTGTTGGTGATTTCGGTCAACTCCTAATCTTAGCTCAACAGCAGCCCAGAGTACATAGAGCATGTGCACTGTGTGTCGGACAACGACGTCCTAACAATTCCAGAAGATGGGCAGTATTTAAAGCTTTGAAGGCAAGAGGCATTGCTATTATAGGTCTGCGGAACCTCTTTAGATTGAAAAACTTTTAAGGCTTTAGTTAATATATTATACCTTGAGCATGGCAAAGCTTCTTACTATGGAAATGCAGACCTTACTGTATTGTATCAATAGGTTTCATAAACATTTTGAGTCTGGAGAATCCCAAAATAGCATCTGCTTTTCTAGCATAACGTAGTGTTGTGCTTTATAAGGCATGGGGACATTGGTCCATGATTGTGTCTATATGTACCTGTTTGGTATACAAGTCAGCCTTCTTCTGTGCTTCAGGGAGGAGTTCAATGTCATCTGCCCCATATATTTTCTGTGCAATAATCCGGATCTTATCTGCAATAGGAAGCTAAAACACACAACAGTAGTTATGGGTTAAAACAACTTCTTTATTTTCAGTTACGGTACATCTAAATCCAGGCTGGCTGCGATAGGAGTTGTAACTGAAGAATGGCCAACAACTACACTTCCAAACAGAAAATCTGGGCTGCCAGGGTATCTATTCATCACTTGTTTGTATATGCATACAATGAATTAATAAATTAATTGTCTATTACCTGCACATCATAGAGAAACTTGAAGTTGCTGGGTGCCTGAGATGCTCTTTGTACCGCTTGTGCCAGTGCTACCGCCCCCTTGCCACCATCTGCCCAGTGAGTGCATCTAATGGCATCAAAGGCTCCAGCCTTCTTCGCAAGATCACAAACAATATCCAGTTCAGCCTCTGTATCTGTTCTGTAAACAATATTATTTTTTATTTATAAAGCGCCAACATATTCCATAGCATGGTGCAAAAGATAGGTGTATACATTAAAGAGGTTGTAAATCCGGCTGCACTGCTCGACCAAACTTTAATTGCTGCTGAATTACAAATTCCAACATACTTTAGCAATGCTGAGGCATGCTGGGAGCTGTAGTCCGACAAGATCAAGGTTGTATTCTTAAACCATATTAGACAATAAAACGTTTCCAACAGTTTTCCCCAAATCTCCACAGCCAGTGACTGCTTTAAAATAAAAAAAAAATCTTCCAACTTGAATCCCAGCTAAATTGTATCAATCTGGCTGCATGTTCTTTGTTCCTGCAATTGGAGTTGGAAGCTTTAAGCCCAGTGTCCCACCACTGAACAAGTCTGTCCTTTATGTTAGATTGCAGTGTAATAGAATGAAGAAAAAAAACTAGAGAATTCTCTCTATATGTAAGGTAACATCAAGATGCCGGACAGTGCTGGGAATCAGCATTCTCATTGGTCAGTTCATTCTGCATTTATTATGAAGTTTTTGATAAGTAGGATTCTCAGAGTTTTAGTTTTAGGGTTTACTGCCCCTATACACATACAGAGTTACATTAAAAAAAAAAAAAAAAAAAAACAACCAGTAACCAATATAGGTAGTAAAGAAGGTCCTGTCCAAACAAGCTAACAATCTAAAATATTGCTTTACTGACTTTTACTGGAATGTTGGTCTTTTATTCTACATATCTCCAAATTCTGACTACAGATCTGCAGTGTTAGCATCAAAAAGAATTTTTTGTTAATGTTTTAAAATCTCTACCAATACATGGCAACAGAAATACCCATCAAAGGTAACCGAACACTTGAAATACAACCCTAACATACCGGCTGTTACCCTGTCCTCCTGACATCAATGCATTAGTGTTTTAGTCAGGAATTACAGTGAAACCTAAATTTTACATCCCCTGATTTTAAGTTTTCCCTCATTTTGCTTTGTTGTTTTGTGGTCCCACCTATATATTATGCATAATACATTTCCCTCATTTTACATTTTTCTGGATTTTACACCATTTTTTCTGGTCCCCAAAAAACGTAAAATGGGAGTTCTATTGTAGTTAAAAAAATCTTGTAGACTGTAGTATACTTTCCAAGAGTCAAAATTTTACTCCTATGGTGCCTCCCCCCATCCCTTTGAGTAAAGGAAAAAAAGACAGTTTCCATATAAATGTAAATTCAGAAGTGATACAAATGATTAGTAGCAGAAGAGTGAAAAGACAGAAATAGTAATAGACAGAATACAGCCATACAATGTAGGCAAATAATAATAAATAAGAGACAGAAGCAGAGCAATGATTAGAGAGCAGGATAGAAACAGAGAAGCTGAAACAAAACACAAGGAGGGGGTAACCTAGATAGAAAGAGCAACAGTACGATAAAATTCAGCTACAAAAAGAAAGGTGATCTGGGATGGTAAAATTGATAAAAACGTACAAAAAGCATTAATGAGAGCAATTGAGAAAAGTTGGGAGACAATAAAGCTGGCCATAGATGCAAAGAAAGTCGTACGAATCTGCATTTCATAAAATTTTCGGACTGTGTGTGGATTGTCCCAACATTTTTCATACCACGGCGATAGGTCAATCCGACAGGTTAGAAGATTTCTGCAAATTATTGCCTGACAATATCAATGGGAGACAATCACTACTATTTGTCAGACATACGATACTTTCATATGATTGCCGTCTATCAATTAATGGCCAGAACATAGTCGGATTTGTTCTTTTTCTGCTTTATTTAATCTGAATGGTTAGTGGTAGGTCGTTACATTGAAAGGAATGATCTTTTGTCATACAAAGAATAGAATCTATGGCCAGCTGTAGTTACTAAAACCAAATAGATGATTTCAATGGACAGGTTTCCTTTCTGTTCCAATAGATCGTCTCTCAGAACAGATGAAAAGCATATTTCAAAGCCAAGGACTCTTTAAAAAAAAAAAAAAAATAAATTCTTACTTGAAAGCATTGACAGCAACAACCACAGGGACTCCAAAAATGGTGGCATTCTCAATCTGTTTACGAAGGTTGCTACACCCTTTCTCAATCAGGTCCAGGTTCTACAGAGTAAAAGAAAAAGCTCAGAACCCAGTTGTTAGACCAGTCTAATTATCTGGAATAAACTATCCTTCTACTTCACAAAGCATAGCACAGGGCGAAACAGACCTGCATGGCCATCACATGCCTATCCCTATAATCTCAATGGTTTCAGTGCCTCACATTTAAATAAGCAATACCTTCATACAGCAAAGGAAGGGAGTTCATCTAATCATAATTAGCATTTGTATCTTGGCTGCAGCTTCAGGAGCAATGAAGAGGCTTGCAGTTGAACCACTCTCTTCACACATATTTTCCCAGAAACATTAATTGAAAAACACTGTTTTGTTGTTTTAAATTAGCACCAACATCTTAGCAGGAGCAAATGGAAAAAGAATAATATTGCATCACTGTCAGCAGCAATTTTTGGTGCATATAAGCACAGCTTTCTTAGATTCGGTAGCTCCTTGGACTCAGAACCTAACACTTAGGGGCCGATTCACTAACTTCGAGTGAAGGATTCGAAGTAAAAAAACTTCGAATTTCGAAGTGTTTTTTGGGCTACTTTGACCATCGAATGGGCTACTACGACCTTCGACTACGACTTCGAACCCTCGTTATTCGACGATATGTGAATCGGCCCCTAGGAGTTCATTATTGTACTGAACTGTGTGTGTCTATTCCTCAATTTAGTCCCACAGTCTTGCTGGCAACATATACAGATAAGCAAATAAGATTCAATGACAAAATTGGAGTTTGTTATGAAAAACATTCTATTTCTGCTGTTACTGGCAAGCCAAATTCAAACTCAGAGATGTATTAGAAAACAGTATTAGAAATGTAAGATTGCCAGAGAATACTCTGTATTATAAGATGAAGCATTGTCACAGGACTTATTTTTTTTTTTACTCCATCATGGCTTTGGTTAAAGAACACAGGCAAATAACTGCAATACAAAGGGTTTATTTATAGGGTGGAAATGCAGGGGCGAAGAAAATATACACGTACCTCTTCAGTGTATTCCTTTGGTAATGGAACTCCAGCAGTAACCTGAGGAGAAAAACAGATGAATGCAAACAGAACACCACAAAAACACAGACATATTTATAGGTGATGCTGAAGGGGTATAATCAGTAAACAATACTTTTTCTTTGGATCAGAATTGCTGCTTTAAATGCTGGTTCTCTGCTTCTAAGCAGCCATCACAGTAATGTAGCTTCACTAACAGATTACACCTGTCTACATCTGTGTTCTGAAAGAAGAAGCATGAGCGCAAAGATATGGGGATATTTTGTGTTTTTGAGAGGAGCTACACAAGACCACCACTAAACTGCAGGGAATTGTAGCCCAATGCTTATCTCTGGCTCTGCTACAGATGGACAGAGGGAATGGACAATGGTATATAAATTAATAAATATTATATATATATATATATATATATATATATATATATATATATATATATATATATATATATATATATATATATATATATATATATATATATATATATATATATATATATATATATATATATATATAAATATATAAGAGAGTGGACACCCAGGACCCCTGGTCTTTTGCTTAGTTGACACTTTATAAGCAAATCACTCTGGGCTATGTAGCAACACGTCTCAACTGTTCCTTTGACCTACACAGGTAAGCAATGGTTTTAGCAATTGCTACACTATCAAAAACTTTAAAAAAGTAGATTATCAAATGCTTGGATTTTTATCATAAATGACAAATATTTATACTAATTTATATTTTGTAATAGTGTGATTAGCATTAGAAGATGGTGATTTTGGTTATTTGTAAATTGAATGTGTCACGTACTGTTGGCCCTCCACCATGCATCT